>NW_011494957.1:2290909-2293530 GCF_000754665.1 Bison bison bison | reverse complement strand
CATACTGAAAAAAATATCTTCTAAGCAAAAATATGTATTGTTGTTGTGTAGTTGCTGAGCTGTGTCCAACTCTTTGTGATCCCATGGACTGCAACATACCAGGTTGCCCTGTCCTTCACCATCACTCACCAGAGTTTGCTCAAACTCATGTCATTGAGATGGTGATGCCATCCAGCCATTTCATCCTCTATAGTCCCCTTCTTCTCAATCTTTCCCAGCATTGGGGTCTTTTCCAATGAGTCAGCTCTTCGCATCAGATGGCCAAAGTATTGGAACTTCAGCTTCAGCATCTGTCCGTCCAATGAGTATTCAGGGTTAGGGTTGATTTCCTTTAGGATTGACTGGTTTGATCTCCTTGCAGTCTCAGGGCCTCTCAAGAGTCTTCTCCAACACTACCGTTCAAAAGCAGTTCTTCAGCACTCAGACTTTTTTATGGTCTAACCCTCACATCCATATATGACTACTGGAATAAACCATAGTTTTAACCAGACGGACTTTTGTTGGCAAAGTAATGTCTCTGCTTTTTAATACACTCTCTAGATTTGTCCAAAAAAAAAAAAAAAAGTATGTAAATAAAAAAATACTTAGCTAGCTAGATAGTAGATATAACACAGTCACTGATGTTTTTCAATACAGTCAATAAAATGTTTAGTTATAATATTAAATCAGCCATACTATCTGACACTTTTCATACTTTTCCTTAACATTTATTTTATTTGAAGCATTGGTCATATTTTGCTGTGTAATCATATTATTTTTTCTGTAATACCAAGCTAGCTTTTAGGATTATATACTGCAATAAATATAAAATAAATTATACTTATATACTTTTATGTTTGTGCTTAGTTGCTCAGTCATGTCTGACTTGTTGAGACCCTATGTTGTAGCTCACCAAGTTCCTCTGTCCATGGAATTTTCTAGGCAAGAATACTGGAGAGGATTGCTGTTTCCTACTCCAGGGGATCTTCCTGACCCAGGAATCAAACCCGTGTCTCTTGTGTTTCCTCCATTGGCAGGCAGATTCTTTAAATCTGTACCACCTGGGGAGCCCTATGTACCTTTAGGGTCCAATTCTGTTTTAAGGCAGAATTTTACATACTTTATCAAAGAAAATAAACATATTGACTTTGAATCCAAGTTGCCTAATTAATCAGAATGATAATCAATACACTTAATTTTATTCTACAAGTTCCCTAAAAACCCTCAAGGAAAAAGAAAGAGATAACTATAAAATAAAAAGCATTGACAAAAGCTATTTTTTCTCAAAATGTGTCCTGGAGTCTGGCCATTAGAGTTCAAAAGGCCCTAAGCTTAGAGTTAAGAATCTTAGCAGCATTATTGCTTTACAAAAGGAATTAAGAAAAATAAATAAATAAATAAACAACTGTGCATGCTAAGTGACTTCATTTGTGTCCAACTCTTTGCAACCCTATGGACTGTAGCCCTCGAGGCTCCTCTGTCAATGGGATTCTCCAGGCAAGAATACTGAAGTGGGTAGCATGCCCTCTTCCAGGGGATCATCCCAAACCATGGATCGAACCCCAGTTTCTTATGTCTACTGCACTGGCAGGTGGGTTCTTAACCATAGCACCACCTGTGAAGCCACTGTATACATATCTACATTTTTTTTTTTTTTGGCTGCTAAGTTGTCCTGTTTCAGTCAAGATGCCTGAACCTTTTCTTACAATGAGAAATGGTCTGACATGTCATTTTCCTGTAAACAACTTATTATTTTCATCAAAAATTCTTTTGTAAAATAAAATAAAGGCAATGTTTTACATATTTTGTTGATCATTCTGAAATGTTTTAGAGTTATAATTTTAAAAAACCAGTTTTGATCATGCTCAAAACAATGAAAATCTTACATGATCTTTACACAGATAAATATATCCCATTGTGGCAAGTAACTAATGTTACCTGTGATATACTTTACTCAGAGTTTATAAAATACATGTGTGCTATCAAAAATTACTCTATAATTGTGCTTACATAAAGGATTTAGATCATATATGTAACACTATAGGATTTTTTATGCTACTAGTAAATATAGTCTACGGACTATAAATTCATAAAATACACCATTATTCAGAGACAATTTTAAAAATTATTTATGTATTCTTTCTAATTTATGTATCAATATATCTTTAAGTTTATAAACTACATGAGATATCAATAATATTTGAGTTAAAATGCTATCTACCAAATACATTATTTTCACAAATAATATTTTTTCTTAGAACTGAAAATATTTGTTTTCATAGCCATTTTATTCACACTGAATACAATACAAAATTTGCTGCTGCTGATATTAAGTCGCTTCAGTCATGTGCAACTCTGTGCAACCCCAGAGACGGCAGCCCACCAAGCTCCACAGTCCCTGGGATTCTCCAGGCAAGAACACTGGAGTGGATTGCAATATCCATTTCCCTTAATATAATATTATACATACATATGTTATATACATATAATAAATTATATATAATATATATAATTTTTATATATATTATATATTATATAAATATAATATATACAAAATTTGCTGCTGCTGCTATTAAGTCGCTTCAGTCATGTCCAACTCTGTGCGACCCCATAGACGGCAGCCCACCAGGCTCCACAGTCCC
>NW_011494957.1:2289999-2290440 GCF_000754665.1 Bison bison bison | reverse complement strand
TTATTACATATTATGTATATCATATACATATAATATATAATAATATAATATATATAATATACACATGATATATATAATATAATATATAATAATATAATATATATGATAATATACATAATATGTATAATATTATATATATAATAAAAATATATAAATACATATAATTATATGATATAATATATATGTATTTTAGAAACTCCCATGGATGGAGGAGCCTGTTAGGCTGCAATCCATGGGGTGGCTAAGAGTCAGACACAAATGAGCGATTTCACTTTCACTTTTCACTTTCATGCATTGGAGAAGGAAATGGCAGCCCACTCCAGTGTTCTTGCCTGGAGAATCCCAGGAACGGGGGAGCCTGGTGGGCTGCCATCTATGGGGTCACACAGAGTCAAACACGACTGAAGTGACTTAACATAGCATAGCATATATATATTTTAT
>NW_011494957.1:2266250-2289413 GCF_000754665.1 Bison bison bison | reverse complement strand
ATATACAATTATATATAATATATAGATACAATTATAAATTATATATAATATATATTATATATAATATTGTATATATACCATATTATATAATGTTATTAATGTATTAATATAATATAGTGTATTATGTTATATATAATATTTTATACGTATTGTATAAAGTTAATTACATTATATTAGAACTGTACAAAAAAGATCTTCACGACCCAGATAATTACGATGGTGTGATCACTGACCTAGAGCCAGACATTCTGGAATGTGAAGTCAAGTGGGCCTTAGGAAGCATCACTACGAACAAAGCTAGTGGAGGTGATGGAATTCCAGTTGAGCTATTCCAAATCCTGAAAGATGATGCTGTGAAAGTGTTGCACTCAATATGCCAGCAAATTTGGAAAACTCAGCAGTGGCCACAGGACTGGAGAAGGTCAGTTTTGATTCCAATCCGAAAGAAAGGCAATGCCAAAGAGTGCTCAAACTACCGCACAATTGCACTCATCTCACATGCTAGTAAAGTAATTCTCAAAATTCTCGAAGCCAGGCTTCAGCAATATGTGAACCGTGAACTTCATGATGTTCAAGGTGGTTTTAGAAAAGGCAAAGGAACCAGAGATCAAATTGCCAACATCTGCTGGATCATGGAAAAAGCCAGAGAGTTCCAGAAAAGCATCTATTTCTGCTTTATTGACTATGCCAAAGCCTTTGACTGTGTGGATCACACCAAACTATGGAAAATTCTGAAAGAGATGGGAATACCAGACCACCTGACCTGCCTCTTGAGAAATCTGTATGCAGATCAGGAAACAACAGTTAGAACTGGACATGGGACAACAGACTGGTTCCAAATAGGAAAAGGAGTTCGTGAAGGCTGTATATTGTCACCCTGTTTATTTAACTTATATGCAGAGTACATCATGAGAAACGCTGGACTGGAAGAAACACAAGCTGGAATCAAGATTGCCGGGAGAAATATCAATAACCTCAGATATGCAGATGACACCACCCTTATGGCAGAAAGTGAAGTGTAATTAAAAAGCCTCTTGATGAAAGTGAAAGTGGATAGTGAAAAAGTTGGCCTAAACCTCAACATTCAGAAAATGAAGATCATGGCATCCAGTCCCACCACTTCATGGGAAATAGATGGGGAAACAGTGGAAACAGTGTCAGACTTTATTTTTCTGGGCTCCAGAATCACTACAGATGGTGACTGCAGCCATGAAATTAAAAGACGCTTACTCCTTGGAAGGAAAGTTATGACCAACCTAGACAGCATATTCAAAAGCAGAGACATTACTTTGCCAACAAAGGTTCATCTAGTCAAGGCTATGGTTTTTCCTGTGGTCATGTATGAATGTGAGAGTTGGACTGTGCAGAAAGCTGAGCACCTAAGAATTGATGCTTTTGAACTGTGGTGTTGGAGAAGACTCTTGAGAGTCCCTTGGACTGCAAGGAGATCCAACCAGTCCATCCTGAAGGAGATCAGCCCTGGGATTTCTTTGGAAGGAATGATACTAAAGCTGAAATTCCAGTACTTTGGCCACCTCATGTGAAGAGTTGACTCATTGGAAAAGACTCTGATGCTGGGAGGAATTGGGGGCAGTAGGATAAGGGGACAACAGAGGATGAGATGGCTGGATGGCATCACTAACTCGATGGATGTGAGTCTGAGGGAACTCTGGGAGTTGGTGATGGACAGGGAGGCCTGGCGTGCTACGATTCATGGGGTCTCAAAGAGTCGGACACGACTGAGCAAGTGATCTGATCTGATCTGATTGATGTAATATACATTATATTAATATAATATATATATACAATATATAATAGTTATATATTATATACTATATATGTATATATAGTATATAAATATTATATATTATATATAACATATATATTATATATTATACATTATGTATATAATACAGTGTGTATATTAAATATATATTTAATAAAAATATTATTATAAATTAAATATATAAATTTATAATTGTGTATAATTCTAAAAACTTGTAAATTTAATTTTTATAATGCAAGCTATATTTTATATTATATAATTTTATTATAAAATATATGATATTGTATATTTTGTATATATCACATGTATTTTTTTATTTATATAGTTATACATACATAGGGAGAAGGCAATGGCACCCCATTCCAGTACTCTTGCCTGGAAAATTCCATGGACCGAGGAGCCTGGTGGGCTGCAGTCCATGGGATCGCTAAGAGTCGGACACGACTGAGCGACTTCACTTTTCACTTTCATGCATTGGAGAAGGAAATGGCAACCCACTCCAGTGTTCTTGCCTGGAGAACCCCAGGGACGGGGAGGGCTGCCGTCTGTGGGGTCGCACAGAGTCGGACACGACTGAAGCGACTTAGCAGCATACATATATGTGCAATTATAGAACTCCTGGAGTTAGTGATGGACAAGGAGGCCTGGCATGCTGCGGTTCATGGGATCGCCATTAGTCAGACACGGCTGAACGACTGAACTGCCTGAACTGACTGAATGTACTTCACTTTGTATAACAGATTCTGGGTAAATCCTATTGAACCTCATTGCTGAAAGCAGATTCATTGCCAGCCTTTTTTTACTGAATCTCCAGTATCTTGGACACTGTCTGGCATTTATTTAGTAATACTGAGTGTGTGTTGATTAAGTGAATAAATTTACAAATGCCCACTTAAATGAGAGTGTTACCTGAAGGTTAAAAAAGAAAAAGTATGATCTTCAGACCTTACGCCAGGTCAAGGCATTTTTAAAATCTGTGTTTCCCCCCCTACTTTACTGTTAACTGTGCCTTGAATCAGTTACATAGCTGTATATATTCATCTTTCCCCTCTCTCTCTTTCTTTGCTTCAGTCTTTCCAAGGGGATGTATAGCATCTTTTGACTAGACAAAAGTATATGGATGTTTTTTAAATTTTTTTATGCCCAGCATATTGGATCTTAGTTGCCCCATGGGGATGGAATCAGGGCCCCTTGTAGTGGGAACATGGAGTCTTAACCACTGACCTGCTAAAAATGTCATCAATACTATACAGATTGATCCATGTAATAACGTTCATCAACATATCAGAATTTTTAAAAAGTCACACAATTTCGTATATTTTAGCTTTATAGTGTGTAGTCAGGAACCCTTGGCAGCTGGTAAATTTAGAATCCTTGCAGCACAGTATAAGAGTGGGAATTTTGGAAGCTCAACACTTAACATCTTCAGTTTGAGTTCACCAAAGATTCACACCATCAATGAGCTCTACAAAGCCCTGCACTAGACACATTGTCTGCTTAACCAGTCAGTAGGCTTTCAACTGAGCAGCTATTTTTATTTATTTATTTATATTTTTTAAGGCTGCTATTTTTAATACCAATTTCTTGTTAAACAGAAGAAATGTACATAATGCATAGGTAGTTATTCTCTTTCTATTATCTTAATATTTTAATACTTGACCCTAACAAAGCCCAGGAGAGGAAACAGCAAACTGTGGTAGGAAGTACCTGCCAGCTAAAAGAAACATGGTGGATCAACCTCAGATTATAGGAGACCATAAAAGGAAAATAAGTCCATATAAAATTAGCATCAAGCTGGCCCTGAATGCACATCAGTTCACTGAGGTCACACAACTATGAGATAAAACAGTCAGACACAACTGAGTGACTAAGCACAGCCCCCACATACCCCCCAAACATCATTATGATTGTAAAAGTGTATTATTTTACCTAATGCAAAGTCATTTGGAAATAATTTCTTGCTCAATAAAGATGTTTTCCTTACAAAATTTAATGCACATTATTTTGGCCAAAGCAACAGTGGAAGCTGATTACATGTCAGCTACATTAGACAGAGTGTCCTGCTTTATAATTGCTCTACTGGCCTGAAAATCCTGGAGTAAGATTATGTGACAGCTGTTCCCCTGTTTATCCATAAAATTGAGATGTTTGTTTCATAAAACAACCCTGTGACCAGATATTGCCTTTAATAGGCAACTAATAGATTTAATGAAATAAGGGAAATGGAAAACAATGACACAAAATGTGTAACTCTCATTGTTCTTGTCTTGTTACTTTTATACCTTTATTTGGTAATAACTCTGTGTGTGTAGCATGTATGTGGGCTTGTATGTCTAGAAATATTCTCATATAATACATATAAATGTAGGAGGAAATATATATATATTTTTTTCTTATATGACTTAATAAAAGAATAGAAAAATAGGAAGAGCTCATAAGGAAAAATGGTAGAGTAAGGAATATAATCCACTGTATGAACACTTTACTTGCCCTCTATAATATTCAGAAAGTATATTTCTCTACAGTGCAAAACTGTAACATATACTTTAAATCAACAAGTATATCATAAATCTAAAGATTTAATTTTCATTAGTGTCTAGAACAATATTTTACAAAGTATTTAAAAAATATTTTGTAGCATTTTAAACATGCTGAAGTCCTGTCTCTCTCATTACTTCTCTATTTTATATTAACATGTATCATTGTATTTTAAAATTTTTATATAATTCCTATATTTTTATATTTGTCCACTGATGAAGTATCTATTTCTCATACTAAACCAAGTGTTTCAAAGGATAAGATATTCTCTTTCCCCATCTTTCCATTTCCAGCACCTGAAAAGTGTGTTGTTTCAAAGGATAAGATAATCTCTTTCCCCGTCTTTGCATTTCCAGCACCTGAAAAGTTTGTGTATGTCAATCTTTAGATCAAAAAAGAGTCGAGGCTGAAGATGCTATCATGGATATAGGTGATATTTAGTTGGATAAGATCACCTAAGGGCTCCGTATCTCAGTGGTTAGAGCACCAGTCTTATAAACCAGGGGTGATGAGTTGATTCTAGCTAGTGCCTCTTGTTCACCCCTGCTTTAGGGGCTTCCCTGGTGGGTCAGACTGTAAAGAATATGCTTGCAATTCAGGAGACAGGGATTCCATCTAGGCAGGAAAAAATTATTTGGTTGTACGAATTGGAATCAGCAAAGAAAACTGAACAAAAATCTTTCAATCCTTCCATAAAGAGATCTATAGAGGGACGTTCTTGAAGCTAAGTGAAGTACTTCCACTTGTTGTATGTAGAAAACTTTGCACGTTCTATAAAAATACTTTCATTTTCATGATACACATCAATGAACACATCACAGCTTTACATAATTTTAATTGCATGAACTATAAGTCCATCTTTTACTTTATCCTAAAGAATCTGAATAGGATGCAAGTGCTTGAAAGTGATATAATTATTAGCATAACCTAAAATTTATTCTGTATGATAAAAATAATAAACCAGTCAAATTTTACATCATAGTGACATAAATTGCAAATTGGGAGACTACAGACTGTAGTTACCATGCCTGAGCCAGTTCAGCAAATATATTTTGAGAATTTTATAGTAAAATGGAGCAGACTCAGAATTTTAAGTGTAGTGACAGTAGGACAAAACTTTTTGTATATTAAAATGTTATAAACCTAAGATAATGGCTTTTGAACTAAAATGTTTTGATTGACTTTACAGTTATGTATAAAAATACAAATGTGCTGAAATCACAGAAAATGACATCAAAGGGCTTCTATGTAAATACCTCAAAAACCATCTTGTAGGACTTCCTCTTGTTTGGAAGACTATTGTCTTGACCTGTTTTAATCCACAAATATTCTAAAAAGATCTCTATAAATTCTGAGATTCTAAATCAAATACTAACAAGAAATTTACTATTTTTATCACAACAAGCTAAATTATTTGTCAAAGAGTAATGAAAATATTAAACCAAAACAATAAATGTCAAATTATATTAAATATTCATAGTAATTTAGATATAATAGAAATACAAGTGTCACTCATTTTTAAGGAAAATTGCAGCATTAAAAATAAAAAGCAGAATACATTTAATATTTCCATATTTTTACTCTTCAATAGAATATAAGGATTGGTATAATAATTCTCCAAATTTGACATAGATAAAAAGCAGAGGAAGCCTACTTATGGTGATGCACCCCCAACCATCACCCCTATCTCTACCCCAAGCATATTGGGTATTAAAAAAGAAAGCTAAAAAATTTTTATTCTGAAAAACAAAACAAAAAAATGTAATTGACCACCTCATGAGGCTATAGGTAATATATATATGAAATGTAAATCTCTGTATATGGTGTTGAGTTCTTCAGACAGCCAGAACAGTAGATGTTTATACATGAAAGAGAGAGAGAATATTGAAGGAATTGGCTCATGCAATTATGGAGGCTGGCAGATTTGAGATCTTCAGGGAAGACTGAAGCCTAAAGACCCAGAGAAGAGCTATGCTCAAGTTTGAGTCTAAAGCAGTCTGGGTACAGAATTCCTTCTTCCTTGGTGACCTCAGCCTTTTCTCTAAGACCATCAGCTAATCAAATGAGATTCATCCAGGTTATGGTGGTAATCTTCTTTACTCAAAGTCTACAGATTTCAATGTTAATCACATCTGCAAAATATTTTCATAGCTGTATTTAAACTGATGTTTACCAAACAACTGGGTACCATAGCCTAGTCAAGTTGACATATAAAATGCCATTACACATGGAAAAATAACAAATGAAGCAGACAGAGCTTAGAGGCCACACTTTGAACTAAACCTTTGCAACAAAATCTGCAATATTGCCAATATCACTATAGATGGATAAACACAAATATAAACATGTAATTTAATTTTGGTCAAAGAAACTTAGGAAGACAGATGAAATTGAAATCAAAATAGTAGCCTTAAGAAGTATAATCTGGAACACAAAAAATGCACATTAAAGATGAGTCTACAAAATACATCTGAAAATATGTAATGAAACTTGATACTAAGAGAGCTAATAAATAAAAAATTTGAGACAAATCTGTTTAGAATTCTAAGCAAGACAACCTTAAAAGAGCTATCCAATGAATATATATGTATCCTCAAGGTGATAGTGAATATATTTAATTGAAAATGCAAGTAATTATGAAAAGTCCTCTTAACTTCAAGTGACGTAAGCCAGTAGCAATGAAAATGGACAAATTGAAAATACTAGAACTACAGCCTTCAAAACAATATAATATTGGTAAGAGAAGAGACAAATAGATCAATGAAACATAATAAAGAGTCCAGAAATACACTTACACAAATATAGTGAACTGATATTTAACAAAGAAGCAAAAGTATTATAACAAATTGTGCTGGACAACCGGACATACACATGTAAATAAATTTTAAAAACTCTATACAGAATTTACACCCTTTGGGAAGATTAACTCAAAATGAATCATAGACCTAAATGTAAAATGCAAATCTGTGAAACTGTTAGAAGATAATATAGCAGAAAATCTAGATAACCTTGCATTGCAAAAACTTTTTAGTTATAACACCAAAAGCATAATCCATGAAGAACTGCTTAGCTGGACTTCATTAAAATGAAAAATTTCTGTTCTGCAAAAACACTGTCAATGGGGAAATAAACTCTAGACCAGAAGAAAACATTTGCAAACCACAGGCAACAAAGAATTTATCCAAAATATTTAAAGAACTCTTAACATTCAAATGTAAGCAAACATACAATTCAATTTAAAAAAATGGGACAAATGTCTTAATGGACACTTCACCAGAGATGTACAGATGGCAAATAAGCTTATGAAAACATACACCACATTATATGTCATTAAGGAATTTGAAATTCAAACAATAATGAGTACCACTACACACCTCTTAAAATAACCAAAATTCAAAACACTGGCAATACCAAATGCTGATGAGGATGTAGAGCAACAGGAATTTTCATTTATTGCTGGTAAGAACGCAAAACGATGCAGCCACCTTGTTAGACAGTTGGGCAGATTCTTACAAAAGTAAATATTCTCTTATCATACAATTCAGCAATCATGCTTCTTGGGTTTAAAGTTTATATTGATACAAAAACCCACACAGATCTTTAGAGCAGCTTTATTCATAATTGCCAGAACATAGATGCAAACAAAGATGGCTTTCCAAAGGCAAATGCATAAATAAACTTTGATACATCCAGAAATGAAATATTATTCAGAGCCAAAAATGATTCAGCTATCAAGCTGTGAAAAGACATGGAATAATCATGAATGCATCTTGCTAAAGGAGATAAGCCAATCTGAAAAGAGTGGATATTTTATTTCCAACTATATGACCTCCTGGAAAAGGCAAAACTACAGAGGTAATAACAAGATCAGTGATCACCAGGCATTAGTGGGGAGAGATAAATAGGTGAGGCACAGAGGATTTTTAGGGCAGCTAAACAGTTCTGTATGATACTATAATGCTGCCTACACATCACTGTGCATTTCAAATCCATAGAATGTGCAATGCCAAGAGTGAACTCTAATTTAATCTATGGGCTCTAAATGAAAATGATATATTCAAGTAGGATCATGGATTGTAACTAATGTACCACTCTGGGTAAGGAGTTATACTTTCCTCTCAATTTTGTTTTAACCTAAAACTGTTCTGAAAATAAAGTCCACCTGAAAAATTCTAGAAATAAAAAGAAGTCATTGAGACAAACATGTCACACAGTAGACTGAATTTTAAATCAATTAAGATAAAATTGACTAATTGAAATACATTAACGAGAAGTCACACAAAACAAAATTTGTACAAAGATTCTAAAAAATATGAAAAATGCTCCCATAAGACATAGAAGCTAGATTAGATGGCTCCTATATATGCCTATAATGAATTCCAGAACAGAAAATGTTTGATTTGAACTAGTATTCTGTGCATTAAAGCTGGTATTTTATCAGAAGAAAAATGTAAACAATCAATATTACTCAGATTAAAAGCAAACTCTTGCATCCTGAACAATCAAATTCAAATATTATGGAAAAAATAAATAAATCAAACATGATGAAATAGAAAAGGAAGGCAGTAAAGGACTAAAGTAAAAGAATAGCCTTATAAATACAAATACAAAATAAAGTAGTAGAAACAAAGCTCCATTTTACTAGTATGATAAACAAATGTGTATTTATTTATAATACCATCAAAAAGGATAAATTTTAGATGAAAATGAAAAGGTTTTTTTTCTAAAGTCATTGTACCATAATAAAGATTAGTTTTGTACTTATGGTTTTACTCCTTAAAGTAAGCCATGACACGACATTGAACCATTTGGATACTTAAGTTTTAGTAGGATTCGGAACATAAAAATTTACCATATTTAAGCATTAATTTCATTCTATTAATTAATAACATAGTTATCATTTTTCCATAAAAGTAAATACAGTTACAATAATTATAATCAGAGATATCAGTGTCTGACTGGGTTTTAATCCCTTTTCTCTCATTCACACACTGTTAAGGCACATTACTTACCCTCTATGTTTTTCATTTTCTTTTAAAATAACAGTACCCACTTCACAGGGTAATTATTAGTGTGAACTAGGTTGAGATAGACAAAGTGCTTAAGCAATGGCTGCATGTGATAGACTTTCTGTAGTAGCTCTTATAGTGTGTCCACTACATATGAATGCACTCTGTTCTGAGAGTGTGTTTGTAAGCCCAATTTGTTCATAAGTCCAACAAAGTTAACCTAGGTACCCGACTAACACAATCAGATATATAGTACTGTTCTGTAACAGATGTATAATAGTTTTCACACAAATAATACATAAAAAAGAAAAACACGGAAAATAAAGAGAACATTTTAACCTTACAGTATGATATCATGAAAGGTACAGTAATACAGTACAACAGCTGGCATACAGGGACATGTTCTCATCTTTGAAATGTCACAACTTGAAGGTTCAAATGTAGGGAAGTTACTATAGTATCCTCCAAGATAACATTCCTTAGAGAAAATACTACATCTTTCCTAACTTAACATATCATTAACCAAACAGCAAACCATGTTTGCCAAAGTCATCTTCTCTCTCTCTCTTTTTTTTTTTACATATATTAGTATTTTAGGGTGACAAGCCAAAACATTGAGACAGTAATTAAGTTTTGGAAAAAGAGATTGTTTTATATCAGCTATTATCTATTCAAATATTTTCTCAGATCCTTTCTCTCTCTCTTCTCCTTCCGGGACTCCTATAATATGAATTTGGTGTTTTTAATGTTGTTCCAGAGGTCTCTTAGGTTGTCTTCATTTCTTTTCTTTCTTTCTTTCTTTTTTTTTATATTCGGTTCTGTGGCAGTAATATCAACCATTCTGTTCTCCAGTTCATTTATCTGTTCTTCTGGCTCAGTTATTCTGCAATTGAATAACTGCAATTCTTCTACTATATTATCCATCTCTGTTTGTTTGTTCCTTAGTTCTTGTAGGTCTTTGGTAAACATTTCTTGCTTCCTCTCCATTATTTTCCCAAGATCCTAGATCATCTTCCCTATCATTATTCTGAATTCTTTTTCTGAAAGGCTGCCTATCTCCACTTCATGTTGTTATTTTTCTAGGGTTTTATCTTGTCTCTTCATCTGGGACATAAGTTTCTGCTTTTTCATGCTGATTATCTTTCTGTAATATGGTTTACATTTGAGTAGCTGTGGGACTCTTGTTCTTCTGGTCTCTCCTGTCTGCCCTCTGAGGGAGGACCTGATGGGAAGAACTGGCAGTGGGAAAAACTTGATCTTGCTCTGGTGGGCAGGGCCTTGCTCAGTAAGGCTTTAATCCAGTTATCTCCCTCCCTGTTAATTGTTTGGCTTGAGGTAACCCAGCCCTTGATTCATTAACTTATATGCAGTGTACATCATGAAAAGTGTTGGGTTGGAGGAAGCACAAGCTGGAATTAAGATTTCTGGGAGAAATATCAATAACCTCAGATATGCAGATGACACCACCCTTACAGCAGAAAGTGAAGAAGAACTAAAGAGCCTCTTGATGAAAGTGAAAGAAAAGAGTGAAAAGTTTGGCTTAAAGCTCAGCATTCAGAAAACTAAGATCATGGCATCCAGTCCCATCACTTCATGGCAAATAGATTTGGAACAGTGTAAACAGTAGCTGACTTTATTTTTCTGGCCTCCAAAATCACTGCAGATGGTGACTTCAGCCATGAAATTAAAAGACACTTACTCCTTGGAAGGAAAGTTATGACCAACTTAGACAGCATATTCAAAAGCAGAGGCGTTACTTTGCCAACAAAGGTCCACCTAGTCAAGGCTATGGTTTTTCCAGTGGTCATGTATGGATGTGAGAGTTGGACTGTGAAGAAAGCTGAGCACCGAAGAATTGATGCTTTTGAAGTGTGCTTTTGTAGAAGACTCTTGAGAGTCCCTTGGACTGCAAGGAGATCCAACCAGTCCATCCTAAAGGAGATTAGTTCTGGGTGTTCATTTGAAGGACTGATGTTGAAGGTGAAACTGGCCACCTAATGCAAAGAGCTGACTCATTTGAAAAGACCCTGATGCTGGGGAAGATTGAGGGCAGGAGGAGAAGGGGACAACAGAGGATGAGATGATTGGATGGCATCACGGACACAATGGACATGGGTTTGGGTGGACTCTGGGAGTTGTTGATGGACAGGGAGGCCTGGCATGCTGCACTTCATGGAGTCACAAAGAGTCAGACATGACTGAGCAACTAAACTGAACTGAACCCAGCCCTGTCGTGTATGGGCTCTAAGATAGCATTAATGGCAACTCGGAGAAGGCTTATGCCAAGGGAGACCTTTCCAAACTGCTGCTGCCTGTGCCTCTATCCCTATGGTGAGCCCCTGATGACCAAAGGCTTCACAGAAGGCCCTCCAACACTAGCAAATAGTTTTAGCTCAGTCTCCTGTGGGATTACTGCTCCTTTGCTCTTGGTCTTCATGCTTGCAAGATTTTGTTTGCGCCCTCCAAAACTGAGTCTCTGTTTCCTCTAGTCCTATGGAAATCCTATAAGCAAATCCCACTGGTCTTCAAGGTCAGATTCCCTGGGATTCCCAGGGCCAGAGTCCAGCTCCAGCAGCCAGGGAATCAGCCTGAAGGGGTGAGCAGTGTCAGCGGACAATGATGTAGCCTCTGACTCGAGATACGGGACTGCATGTTTATTTCAAGCTTCAGGTTTTCTTTTATACTTTGACAAAAGCATTAGGTCAGAGGTTTGACATTTTTAGTTTCCCCCACCCAGATTTATTGTCTCCAGAAATCATTGTTGCCCTACAAACAGAATTCCTGCTTCAGCGATTCTCTCAGAATCTTTATCATCTATTATCTACTTCCTCTTATGTGTCCTATACTTAACTTGTGATTACATTGTAACTCATGCTACAATCCTCAGTTTATTTCTTACCTTTCTAAATCCTGTTTGCCCCTAGCATCTTAAGATCACTATCTCCTAAAAAGGCTTCTAGCTATTAATATTGCTAAAATTCCTAATCTCTATAAGCTATAATAAAATATGCTAACACTATGACATTCCTTAAACTTTTAGCTTCTAACTATTCTTAATTATTCCTAAACCCTAAACTCAGCAAACTTCTTTTGCCATAAATATTTCCCTCACAATCAGGTCTCAGATAACAATTCTTCCCATGGCCTCAAGCTGCAGCCTACGTGCTCATCCTGGAACATTCTTTGTAAAGATCCTTGAACAAATGTCAATGGTTACTTTATAGATTATTTTCTGTGCACAACTGCAGAAGGCTTCTGTGCTTACTCATGCTGCTCTCAAGAACAATAAGCACCTTAATATTCTTTCCAGCCAACTCAACCAAAGAAAAGAAAGAACAAGTCAGAATCACAAAACCTAAGTCCTTCATCCTGGGACCGTGCCTGCGGGGTGAGGAGAGGGGGTTGGGGCGGTGCTCCATTTTGTCAGTAATGCCTAATGCAGCTCCCGACATCCCAGTTTCTTTATTAGATCAGACCAGGCTGGAAGTGGAGTTCATAACCTTCACAACAGTTGGAGAACTTCTTGGGTATTACTGTTTTCCAGTTCATGGATCATCCACCCAGCAGATATGAGATTTGATTGTTTCATGATTGTGCCCCTCCTACTGTCTTGCTGCAGCTTCTTCTTTGTCTTTGGACCTTGGGGTTTTGTTTTTTGTTTTTTGTTTGTTTTTTTTTGGGTGAGTTCAGTGTCCTCCTGTCCACAGTTGTTCAACAGTTAGCTACAATTTTGGTGCTCTCCTAGGAGGAAATGAGCTCACATCCTTCAACTCCACCATCTTGAATCAGAAGTAGGTACTCTTTTTATTTTTTTAATTGATTAATTTATTTATTTTTACTTAACAATATTGTATTGGTTTTGCCATACATCAACATGCATCTGCCACGTATGTACACGTCTTCTCTTTTTAAAACCATATTTTTAAACAATTTTTATCATTAGTTTAAGAAAAAAATATATTTATATATGTATTTAATATATATTGGTAATAAATGTATATCAAATATTTATTTTCCTTAAATTAATGATAAAATTGTTAAATATATATGTGTATATATGTATACACACATATATATTTATGTGTATATATACATAAAACTGTTGAAGAAATTATCTGAACATGCTATGTAATATATTTGAAGGGGATTAGAACTGTAAGTAGTGCCTAGCTCCATCCCTGACCTTGGGAAAGTTATTTACCATCTCTTGGTCTTGGTTTCCTCAGCAGCAAAATGTGTCTGATTTAATAATTTTTAAGATTGTAAACACAGTGGATGTAAACTGCCAAATTACAGACACTTTGTGTTTTATTTTCCTTTCTCTAGCACTACTACTCCTAAGTCATTTCAGTCGTGTCCAACTCTGTGCGACCCCATAGATGGCAGCCCACCAGGCTCCCCCATCCCTGGGGTTCTCCAGGCAAGAACACGTTTAAATTTCTAAGAAGCTTAGGAAATATTGGTATGTGCAAAAATAAGTTATTAACTAATCCATTCTACCTTTTTGCTTTTTCACTCCTACTGCTATTACTCTCATTGAGACAATACTATTTTCTGCCTGGGCTATTATAATAGACATGAAATTCCAGTGTTCACAATGCCCTTCCAATGTCATGTTTCTCTCATCTGTAATTAAATTCCCAAGGACTGCTTTAAGGAATATTATCTTAAAACATAACTCCAAATAATATACTTCTCGGTGATTCTTCTGGGTTTACAGGATGTCAGAACTTTTTGTCTGTATTTAAGGCCTTCATTTCCTGACCACAACTAATCTTTCCATCTTCATTTAGATATACTTTCTATCATGCACTTAAGATTCACTCTCATATCTCAGCTTCTGCTCACTGCAGAAACTATGTTTGAAGTGCATTCCTTCCTTACAAAATGGAAGCTTACCCCTTCTTCCAGGCCTACTTAAAATACTAAGTCTACTGAAAATTTTTCCTTAAAAACATTCTCAAACACAACAATACTCTTCAATCCACACACCCATACCTCTCATGACAAGTGGAAACTTTCCATTTTGAATTAAAGTTATGTTTTATACATGTAAAAGGCTCTGTCTAGTTTCCCACCAATTTTCCTTCCAAACTGAAGATTGTTGACTTCTTAAAACAAGAACATTTTGTCTTTACGTTTGTTGCATACAGTGTATTGCCTGACATGTGTACTTTTTAATGGTAGATCGAACTCTCTATTTTAAGAGGGTATATTTTGCTCTCAAAGTCTTTGTCTAAATCTACAATGGAAATTCCTTTGCTATAAATTAACTTTGTATAGTATCTACAGTGATATATTTAGGCTTTATTCACTGTTTTGTTACAATTCTTGATCCTACAGTGGAAGTGGAGACTTTTACCCTCAGACAGAGACCTAATTTTGTATGCCTCAAGAAAATCAAATCAGAAGTTAGCATATAAGAAAAGTAATATGTGTAAATAATGTGACTAATACATATATACATATGAAATTTTATATGTGAGATGGATGAAATGCAATACTTATCACCTTATATTTAAATAAGGTGAATATCTATTTTTGCATATATGGACAAATAGATATTTAAATGTTTAAAATGTGGTTACTCTTACCTAACATAAAGTAGCAGGGTCAAACGAGCTCTGAGAAGCATACATATTACAGTCAACAGTTGCTAATTAGCCTGTTCTTTTTTGGGAGGAGCAATCCATGAGGCATGCAGGATTGTTCCTCCACCATGGATGGAAGCCAGGCCCCTTGCAGTGGAAGACTGAATTCTTAACTACTGAACCTCCAAGGCAGTCCGGATGCTAATTATTGTTCTAATGAAAGCGATTGCATCTAACTCTTAGTGACCTCTGAACAAAGTTCTTTCTAAATGAAACTCTCCTCTTTAGGTTAATTTTTCTAAAAAGTAAAGCTTCATGTTTGAGCTTTCCCAAAAATTTATATTTAAATTATACTTATTATACTCAAATGGTATAGAAAACATGATGATCTTAACAGTCATAAGTTTTCCTTATCCAGTAGAATGTATACCTAGTAAAAAGTAACTTTTAAGACTTCAAAAAATGCTTAATTATGCTGGACATGATCTGACAATTTTGTATGGCCTTTCTAAATTAAAAATTTTTCACCTACCAGTGGACAATATTCCTTAAGAAATTCTTGATAGCATACTAATCAGACAACTAGATGTGACTTTTAAAATAGGACTTAGACATTTAGCTACACAAATGATTTATTACATAATCTTTGACTTTGACAACAGAAGGGAGGTCATTTAGGCAGTAGCAATACATATATCCAATTCACTCTATTTTACCTCTATGCTTGAATTTACACCTTTACATTCAGTATTCTCCTTACATTGCTTATTAATTTGAGGTGAGGATTCAAGTCCTTTCAAAACTAGGTCAGCAGAAAACTTCTGCTTCTGGCTAAGAAAAGTAGTGTTTAGCCAAATAATTCCTCCATGGGAATGATCTAGAAATCTAGAAAAATTGCAAATGTATTTATTTACTAATTTGATGGCTTAATAATTTTTGTTTTATTTAAAGGCAGCAGAATGTTGCTGAGATAATTATGAAAGGCTACATTTTATAGAGTGTGAGTGTGGAGAGATGAGCAGATGTCAGTCATTTCTCCTTTTAGGCTATTTCTGTTTCTAGGTATTTGGAAACAGGCTGTTGTAGGCACAGGGCTTGAGAAAAAGATGACAGTTGAGCATCAGAGAAGATCAGCAAGTGTTTTGAATTTTTGTGTGACTGAAGACATGAAATTTGGAGATGAGAATGTACAAGATTCTGGTAGAAAGAAAGGTTAAAGAACTGAGCATAAATGCAGATGATTTTTTTCAATCACGATATTTTCAAATTATAAACAATGTAAGTAAGAAGTGAAGAAAGTGAGTCAAAACATTCTGAAAAACATAATAGAATTTTCTCTTGTCTCAGTGTGCTGAATGGACAAAGATTATAAGGTTCAGACCCCAGTGGGAGGCCAATTCAGTGAATACCTCAGTGATCTGGAATCACTGGAGGGATATGATGAGAAGTGGGTGGTGAGTGTAAAACATATAAGACATATTATTACTGCAACTGTAGCTCATCTCAAAATCAGCAAGTTCATAATTAGAGTCAGTTCATCAGTTCCTCAGCTAGGAATACAGATTTGGGATAAAGCTTTGATAGAAGAAGGCACAATTTAGAACATATACTCTTCAAACAACATCAAATATTTACTGAAATTACTAGAGTTGCCAAAAGATAGGACCAAATGACCAAAATATAAGTGAAAACTCAGTCAATAGAAGTAAGATAAGAATTTTAAAGTGTCTGTGTTTAATATCTGTAATGAAATACAGGAAGAGGTAGAAAAAAAAAAAAAAAAGAATAATACCAGAGAATCTGTACAATTTTAAGTGAAGTGCAGTGTTTAACATAGTTTCTTCCAAGGTTTTATGTGTGTATATAACACAAGCTCAAACTACATTGAAACTACTATATAGAAAAATCATAGTTTTAAAATATAATGTTATGAGTTGTATCTCTCTTGAATTCTTGAAGTGCTAATTGGGGAAATTTAGAATAAACCTTGAACAATACTGGAACATGTTTTTACCAGGGAAATATGACTCAATAAATGTTTAAAATAAAGTGTAGCAAAGATCTTTATTGGAGATAATCTTTCCCTTAGGCTGATACTTTCTAGTAGAAATATGTATATATATGATAACTCTTGAACTCTGTCTTTATTCCATATTAACTGCTTAAAGAAAGAGTGGACTTTATGTTTGACGATTGTAGTAGGAAGGATTCTAAGATGGCTCCCAAAATTCCCAGACCTTGGTATTAACATGCTCCATAATCTCTTTTCTTTGTTTGTAGGAAGAATTGATCGATGGAATTCACTCCCATGAAGATGTTACATTAAATGACAAAGGTGAATGCATTTTGCAGATAAAAGCAGTCTTTAATCAGTTTGACATTGAATTAATCAGAAGAAAAAAATATTCTAGGTGGGCCTGCCTTACCAGGTGAATCTTTAAAAGACTGTTCAGGCTCTTGTTGAGATCAGAGAGATGCTGTATCTGGTCCTGAATAAAAAAGCTGTTATGTGTTCAAGAAATGAGTTCTGTCCAGAGTCACATGAGCTTAGGAGAGGACCCTGAGCCTCAGCCCTGCCCAATGTGACTTTGTAGGGTGTGATTCCCTGCACCCAGTACCCATAATAGGCATGCCTGTTCTTCTGACATATGTGTGAGGTAATACATGAGTGTTGGTTTAAGCCAGTAAGTCTGTAGTGATTTCTATGCAATGATAAACAGTTAATACAGTAAGTTTAGGATAAGTCTGTAAGAAAACTTTGCTCAATATTTTATTCTTTGAGAGCTTCCTGATCACAAGATGCATGGGATAATTCTCTCATGGAAATCCTGTAATTTTTCTAGTTGTGCTTCTAATTAGGTTAGTTAATAAACCAAAACCAGGAATAAGTAGTAACAAATTCCCTTCACACATATGTAAAATCATGCTCTTCATTCAGCTTCATTAACGGTAAAAGTAAAGTTTAGATCTCAATCAATCTAAATCCTGAATCTCTCTCTCAGATGGTTCTGAATTAGTTTGGAGAAAAGAAAAACACATTCCTTACAAACCCCCAAATCTACAATATTTTCTCTTGTTGTGGAGTAATAATGTATTACCAACATTACATATCATTACCGCTAAACAAGGCAACTGAAAGAGAAATGAAGCAACCAGAAAATAAAGTACATCATGGGGAAAATGGCATTTCTCTAACAAAATCTATAACAGTTTCAATGTAATCATCAAAACAACCACCCCTGAGATTCATTATTTTCTTCCTGATGTTAAATGGGTTGAAAATTTAACTTTTCTTCTTAAATGCACAATTACAAAGATGGTCACAGTAGAAGAATAATCATTACCAACACCGCGTCCTTGAATGACGTTGGAGTTGTTGTTTCATATGAATTTGCATAACTGGCAGCTTTGAGTTTCCTAAACCTCTTTGCCAGAAATAGTGCCCCAATTGTTTTTTTCCAGAAACAAGATGACAATGTTCTTAAATAAAATTCTCATTAAATTTTCTTTTGAATTATGACTGTATGATCAAATAAATATTGTCTGCTGAAATGGCTGTAAAGATAAGTCTTTCATGACAGTTCACGTATTTCATATGCAAATGTTCTGACCCCTTTTTATATTGGAAGGGTGGAAGAAAATATTTGGTATCTACTTAATTTGAATGTACTGTCAAATCAGATGCATAAGTTTCTGAAGTCAAATAGCTATTTTATTGTATCATGTTATTAAAATGGCACATTTTGTACTGAGGACAATTCAGTGATATATGCTGACTTTTGTATGCATGATGTACTATCAGAAAGAAATGTATCTTATTAAATATAAATTATTGACGAGAAATGTGAAGTTTTTACAATATGTCTATATGAATTTTCCACATACACACACACATATATATATGAGTTTTTAAATTTTCATCTGAATTTCTCTTCACAATTAAATTATCATATATTTTACCACAAATATCCTTGGATTCCTTATACTTCAGAAATATATATTAGTTCTTTTAATGCAACATCTCTGCTTAGATTATTTTGAATTGAACTTCACCTGATTCACTATGTGCATACTTTGCTTAATATCATAATTACCTCAATTAAAAATAAATTTCACTTGTTTAAAGATTTAAAAGATTGATAGGACTTATTTTTCTACAGACTATAAGGTTTAGGTCTAATAATTATTTAAAAATAAAAGTACACTGGATGAGAAATAATGTAAGTACCTGTACTTTAGAAATATGGGAATGATTTCTCATTCCCTACAGATTAATTCAGAAACACCATACTTTCCTGTTTTGTTAATATGCATTGCCTCCCTTCATTGACAGAGTGGTAATGGGTTCTGATGTCATTTGTGCAAAGTAATAAACAGTCTTTCCTGAAAATCCTCACTCTTCTTTAAATGTGTAATTTCGTTATTACCTTATTTCATGGTGGGCCTGCTTTGCATCTGCCCCCAAATCTCCTTTAGTGTGAGCTAGTAGCCCCCTTCCTAATTACTATTGTGATTGTTGCTTTTTAAAAAAAGTGCACCAATAAATAAGTGCACCTCTTATAAAATACTATTGCTTTTTATATATCTGGAACTAAAAGCAAATGATTCTAAAACACAATACAGGGGGGGAATTGAATTCTTAGAATTAAATCTCTGACAGAAAGAATAATTAAAAAAATAAAAGGTCAGATATGCAGAGATAAGAAAAACTCACAATTAAAAGATAGAAAGTAGAAGGAGGGGGTGAAAGAAAGAGGTGCTAGATGAAAGAGCTCAAATGATAACATTGTGTCCTGTGATAGAACATAAAATCAAAGAAGGACCATAAATCTGTGTGAATGCTGAGAAGTGTGAAAAAGAAGATATTAAATTAATAACAAACAAAATGACTCCAGTGAATTTGAAAAGAAAAGAAAAGCATTTACTGCAAAATGGTAGACTAGAAAGCTAAATTCTATAGAGACTGAACAAGCATGTAATCTATTTTCTCAAAGTTGGTCTCTACCTATGACTTGCCCATGAGTGTCTAGGAGTCTCCAGTGGAGGCATGGGTTCCCTGTGGCCTTCTGCAGGGTTGGGGGCAATGAGTGTAGCAGTGCCGGCATGGGACCTTTGGAAGGCGGTCACCATGGTCTTCATTACCTCCATCATAGATTGGCACCAGGTAAATAAAAAGGAGGGAACACAGCCCCACACATCAACAAAAATTGGATTAAACATTTACTGAGCATGGGCCCAACCATCAGAACAAGACCCAGTTTCCCCCTTAGTCAGTCTCTCCCATCAGGAAGCTTCCATAAGCCTCTTATCCTTTTCCATCAGAGGGCAGACAGACTGAAAACTACAATCACAAGAAACTAACCAATCTGACTACATGGACCACAGCCTTGACTAACTCAATGAAACTATGAGCCATGCCGTGTAGGGCCACCCAAGACGGATGGATCATAGTGTAGAGAGCTGACAAAAAGTGGTCCAATGGAGAAGGGAATGGTAAACCACTTCAGTATTCTTGCCTTGAGAATCCCATGAACAGTATGAAAAGGTAAAACGATAGGACACTGAAAGATGAACTCCCCAGATGGGGAGGTACCCAATATGCTACTGGAGATCAGTGGAGAAATAACACCAGAAAGAATGATGAGACAGAGCCAAAGCAAAAACAACAGTTGTGGATGTGACTAGTGATGGAAGTAAAGTCTGAGGCTGTAAAGAGCAATATTGCATAGGAACCTGAAATGTTAGGTCTATGAATCAAGGCAATTTGGAAGTGGTCAAACAGGAAATGGCAAGAATGAATATTGACATTTTAGGAATCAGCAAGCTAAAACGGACTGGAATTAGTCAATTTAGCTCAGATGACCATTATATCTACTACTATGGGCAAGAATCCCTTAGAACAAAAGGAGTAGCCCTCAGAGTCAAAAAAAAAAAAAAAAAGAGAGAGAGAGAGAGAGTCTGAAATGCAGTATTTAGATGCAATCTCAAAAATAACAGGATGATCTCTGTTCATTTCCAAGGCAAACCATTCAATATTACAGCAATCCAAGTCTATGGCCTGACCAAGAATGCTGAAGAAGCTGAAGTTGAACAGTTCTATGAAGACTTACAAGACCTTCTAGAACTAATACCCAAAAAGATGTCCTTTTCATTATAGGGAACTGGAATGCAAAAGTAAGAAGTCAAGAAATACTTGGAGTAACAGGCAAATGTGGCTTTGGAGTACAGAATGAAGCAGGGCAAACAGTAATAGAGTTTTGCCAAGATAATGCACTGGTCATAGCAAACAATACAGGAGAAGACTCTGCACGTGGACATCACCAGATGGCCAACACTGAAATGTGATTGATTATATTCTTTGCAGCCAAAGATGGAGAAGCTCTATACAGTCAGCAAAAATAACACTGGGAGCTGACTATGGCTCAGTTTATAAACTCCTTATGGCAAAATTCAGACTTAAATTGAAGAAAGTAGGGAAAACCACTAGACCATTCAGGTATGACCTTAATCAAATCCTTTATGATTATACAGTAGAATTAAGAAATAGATTTGAGGGACTAAATCTGATAGAGTACCTGATGAACTATGGATGGAGGTTCATGACGTTGTACAGGAGACAGAGATCAAGGCGATCCCCAAGAAAAAGAAATGCAAAAAAGGCAAAATGGCCGTCTGAGGAGGCCTTACAAATAGCTGTGAAAATAAGAGAATTGAAAGGCAAAGGAGAAAAGGAAAGATATACCCATTTGAATGCAGGGTTCCAAAGAACAGCAAGGAGAGATAAGAAAGACTTCCTCAGTGATCAGTGCAAAAGAAATAGAGGAAAACAACAGAATGGGAAAGACTAGAGATCTCTTCAAGAAAATTAGAGATGCCAAGGGAACATTTCATGTAAAGATGGGCTCAATAAAGGACAGAAATGGTATGAACCTAACAGAAGCAGAAGATATTAGGAAGAGGTGGCAAGAATACACAAAAGAACTATACAAAAAAGATCTTCACAACCCAGATAATCACAATGATGTGATCACTCACCTAGAGCCAGACATCCTGGAATGTGAAGTCAAGTGGGCCTTAAGAAGCATCACTATGAACAAAGCTAGTGACGGTGATGGAATTCCAGTTGAGCTATTTCGAATCCTAAAAGATGATGTTGTGAAAGTGCTGTACTCAATATGCCAGCAAATTTGGAAAACTCAGTAGTGGCCACAGGCCTGGAAAAGGGCAGTTTTCATTCCAATCCCCAAGAAAGGCAATGCCAAAGAATGCTCAAACTCCTGCACAATTGCACTCATATCACATGTTAGCAAAGTAATGCTCAAATTTCTCCAAGCCAGGCTTCAGCAGTACATGAACCATGAACTTCCTGATGTTCGAGCTGGTTTTAGAAAAGGCAGAGGAACCAGAGATCAAATTGCCAACAATAAAGTTCCAGAAAAACATCTACTTCTTCTTTATTGACTATGCCAAAGCCTATGACTGTGTGGATCATAAAAAGCTATGGAAAATTCTGAAAGAGATGGGAATACCAGGTCCACTGACCTGCCTCCTGAGAAATCTGTATGCATGTCAGGAAGCAACAGTTAGAACTGGACATGAACAAGAGCCTGGTTCCAAATCAGGTAAGAAGTCTTTCAAGGCTGTATATTGTCACCCTACTTTTTTTAACTTATATGCAGAATACATCATGAGAAATGCTGGACTGGATGAAGCACAAGCTGGAATCAAGATTGCTGAGAGAAATATCAATAATTTCAGATATGCAGATGCACCACCCTTATGGCAGAAATTGAAGAAGAACTAAAGAGCCTCTTGATGAAAGTGAAAGAGGAGAGTGAAAAAGTTGATTTTTCAGAAAACTAAGATCTTGGCATCTGGTCCCATCACTTCATGGCAAATAGATGGAGAAACAGTGGAAATAGTAGCTGACTTTATTTTTTTTGGCGGAGGGGGGAGCTCAAAAATCACTGCAGATGGTGATTGCAGGCATGAAATTAAAAAACACTTGCTCCTTGGTAAAAAAGCTATGACTAACATAGACAGCTTATTAAAAAGCAGAAACATTACCCTGCTGACAAAGTTCCATCTAGTCAAAGCTACAGTTTTTCCAGTAGTCATGTATAGATGTGAGAGCTGGACTATAAAGAAAACTGAATGCCAAAGAATTGATGCTTTTGAACTGTGGTATTGGAGAAGACTCTTGAGAGTCCCTTGGACTGCAAGGAGATCCAACCAGTCC
>NW_011494957.1:2260941-2266034 GCF_000754665.1 Bison bison bison | reverse complement strand
ACAGGGAGGCCTGGCATGCTGCGATTCATGGGGTCACAAAGAGTCGGACACGACTGAGCGACTGAACTGAACTGAACTGAACTGAGGGAATAGCAAAGAGAGATAAGAAAGCCTTCCACAGTGATCAATGCAAAGAAAAAGGAAAAGGGCAGAAAGGGTAAGACTAGAGATCTCTTCAATAAAATTGGAAATATCAGAGGAACATTTTATCTGAAGATGGGCACAAGAGATGGGAAGATAG
The DNA here is from genome assembly GCF_000754665.1 of Bison bison bison. NCBI lineage: Eukaryota > Metazoa > Chordata > Mammalia > Artiodactyla > Bovidae > Bison > Bison bison. Next base: position 2,265,793 of record NW_011494957.1, on the reverse strand, counting down.
GAATACCATATCACCTTACCTGCCTCCTGAGAAATCTGTATGCAGGTCAAGAAGCAAGAGTTAGAACTGGACATGGAACAACAGACTGGCTACAAACAAATTGGCACTTACCAAGAGCATCACCAATGACTGAACAACAAAGGCACTTGCCATCTGCCTCTATGGAGATTGAACCCCATGCTGCTGTAGCCGATGACCTTCAACAACCCCTGAGGGAGTTCAGGGTGGAGTGAGGCACTCTGTGCTCCAGGGAATCTGGTGGGACAGATCTTTAGACAGTTGGATGTTTTTAGGAATAGATTTTATTATCTCAATCCTTGCATCTCCTCATATCTAGAGAAGGCACTAAATCCCTTCATGGTGATATCAGATCCTCATGACTAACAAAAAGACTTTTGTAAAATGAGTGCTTCATGGTACTGAACTCCCCCTTCACCAAAACCTTATATATTGACTTTCCCCCACTGCTGCTTTGGAACAGTCTCTCAGAGTTATCTGAGATGCAGCCTCCTGGGCTGCAGTTCTCATTTTGTCCCAAATAAAACTTAACTCACAGCTCTCAAATTGCACATCTTTTTTTAGTTGACACCCTGCTTATTTAACTTATATGCAGAATACATCATGTGAAATCCTGGGTTGGATGAAGCACAAGCTGGAATCAAGATTGCTGGGAGAAAAATTAATAACCTCAGACATGCAGTTGAAACCACCCTTATGGCAGAAAGCAAAGAAAAACTAAAGAGCCTCTCGATGAAAGTGAAAGAGGAGAGTGAAAAGGTTGGCTTAAAATGCAACATTCAGAAAACTAAGATCATGGCATCTGGTCCCATCACTTCATGGCAAATCGATGGGGAAACAATGGAACAGCTTTATTTTAGAGGGGCTCCAAAATCACTGCAGATGGTGACTAAAGCCATGAAATTAAAAGATACTTGCTTCTTGGAAGGAAGAAAAGTTATGACCAACCTAGGCAGCATATTAAAAAGCAGAGACATTACTTTGCCAACAAAGGTCCATCTCGTCAAAGCCATGGTTTTTCCAGCAGTCATGTATGGATGTGAGAGTTGGACTCTAAAGAAAGCTGAGCACCAAAGAATTGATGCTTTTGAACTGTGGTGTTGGAGAAGACTCTTGAGAGTTCCTTGGACTGCAAGGAGATGCAACCAGTCCATCCTAACAAAAAGCAGTCCTGAATAGTTATTGAAAGGACTGACGCTGAAACTGAAGCTCCAATACTTTGGCCACCTGATGTGAAGAACTGACTTCTTGGAAAAGACCCTGATGCTGGGAAAGAATGAAGGCAGAAGGAGAAGGGGACGACAGAGGATGCAATGGTTGGATGGCACTCTGATTTGATAGACATGAGTCTGAGTAAGCTCCGGGAGTTGGTGATGGACAAGGAAGCCTGGTGTGCTGCAGTCCATGGGGTCACAAAGAGTTGGACACAAGTGAGAGACTAAACTGAACTAAACTGAATTGTAAAGACCTAATAGAAGCAGAAGAGATCAAGAACAGATGTAAATAATACAAAGAATAATTGTACAAAATACATCTTGATCTGGATAGCCACAGTGGTGTAATCACTCACTCAGAGCCAGACATTCTAGAGTGTGAATTTAAGTAGGCCTTAGGAAGCACTGCTGCCAATAATGCTCATGGAGGTGATGGCATTCCAGCAGAGCTATTTAAAATCCTAAAAGATGATGCTTCTAAAGTGCCACACTCATTATGTGAATAAATTTGGAAAAGCCAGCAGTGGCCACAGGTAGGGAAAAGGTTAATCCTCATCCCAGTTCCCAAGGACAATATTAAAGAATGTTCAAATCACCGGACAATTGCACTCATTTCCCATGCTAGTAAGTTTATGCTCAAAATTCTCCAAGCTAGGCTTTAGCATTATGTGAGCCAAGAACTTCCAGATGTTTAAGCTGGGTTTAGAAAAGGTAGAGGAACTAGTAATCAAATTGCCAACATTTGCTGAATCATGGAAAAAGCAAGGGAATTCCAGAAAACATTTACCTCTGTTTCATCCACTATACTAAAGCTTATGACTGCATGAATTATAACAAACTGTAGAAAACTCTTAAAGAGATGGGAATACCAGATCATCTTACCTGTCTCCTGAGAAACCTGTATGTGGGTCAAGAAGAAAAAAAAAAAAACCCTATATTGGAACAACTGACTGGTTCAGGATTGAGAAAGGAATATAACAAGGCTCTTTACTGTCACCCTGTTTATGTAAGTATACACAGAGCACATCAAATGAAATGTTGGGCTGGATGAATTACCAGCTGGAATCAAGATTACCAGGAGAAATATCAACAATCTCAGATACATGGATGATATCACTCTAATGGCAGAAAGCGAAGAGGAACTAAAGAGCCTCTTGATGAACATGAAGGAGGACAGTGAAAAAAGCCAGCTGAAAAAAAAAAAAAAAAACCTCTGTTTAAAAAAACTAAGATCATGGCATCCAGTCCCATCACTTCTTGGCAAATAGTAGGGGGACAGGTGGAGGTAGAGACAGATTTCCTCTTCTTGGGCTCTAAAATCACTGCAGATAGTGACTGCAACCATGAAATTAAAGACAATTGCTTTCTGGCAGGCAAGCTATGATAAACCTAGACAGTGTGTTAAAAAGTAAAGACAACACTTTGGCAACAAAGTTCCATATAGTCAAGGTTATGGTCTTCCTAGCAGTCATGTATGGATGTGAGAGCTGGACAATAAAGAAGGTAAAGCACCAAAGAACTGATGCTTTCAAGTTGTGGTGCTGGAGAAGATTCCTGAGAGTCCTTTGTAAAGCAAAGATATCAAACCAGCCAATCTTAAAGGAAGTCAACCCTGAATACTCATTAGAGTTGAAGCTATAATACTTTGGCTACCAGTCACAAATAGCTAACTCATTGGTAAAGACCCTGATGCTGGGAAAGGTTGAAAGCAGAAGGAGAAAGAGGCACAGAGGACGAGATGGTTAGAATGCATCACTGATTCAATGGACGTGAAGTTGGGCAAACTGAGGGAGATGGTGAGGGATAGGTGTGCTGCAGTCCATGGGTTGTGAAGAGTTGGGTATGATTTGAACAAAAATTTTCATGCCTGTAAGAGAGTATATTCCCCTTAGGGCAAGTCTCACAAATTTTAATTTAGGAATTTTGTCTTCTAAAGTCCATGTTTGTTGCACCTATTATTAACAAGATTTGCTTGAAAAATTTTTCCTAAAATTATTGTTTATGAGGGAGGAGACAGAAGAATATGGTGGAAGAGTAAGATGGAGAGATTGCCAGTCTTCCCCCAAATACATCAAAAACTCATCAAGATATGGAATAACTCCTAGAAAGCAACCTCTAGGCGACAGCAGAAGACCCCAGGCATCCAGGAGGACAGGCTAAGCTCCCAGAAATGAGGTAGGAGAGAGGAGGGAGACACAAAAAGGAAAAGATGGAGAACTTCTGGGCAGGAGCGTGTGCCCCAAGGAATGGAGAGGGAGCCCTGAAACAGGAATTCCTGGGCACAGGGAAACTCCCTCACAGGCGGGCCCAAAGGGGAGTCTTGGGAAAACAGTCAAAGCAGAGACTTGGAGGGCAATAAGCAGAGAACGCTACACTTTTCAGCCGGTTCACAGCTCATGCACTGTGGCCCCAAACATGGCGGGCTCGTGGGACCAAGAGTGGTGAGCATAGAAACCCAGCCACTGCACACAACCCTTGCAGCACAGAGGGCGGGCCCAGGTGGCCGAATGTGATGGGACAGACAAACACAGCCGGCACAAAGTGTGGGACTGGGGTGTCATAGAGGGGAGGCATGCAAACTTGGGCAGCGCACCCAACCCTTCCAGCACAACGAAAGAAGAACAAATAACCCCCGCGACAATGAGTGCAGGCAGTAAGGTGAAGCAAGTGCACATAAACCTCGCAATACAGAGGGCAAGCACAGAGCCAAAATAAGTCCACAGTAGCCCTGCAACACAGAGGCCAGATGCAGAGGCCAGCCAGGGAGCTGAAACAAGTGCACGCCCGCCCCTCGACGCAGAGTGCGCGCCAGGGAAGCCGAGATCAGTGCACACAAGCCTGCGACACAGAGGGTGGACCTCGGGAATGGAGTCAAGTGCACACAAGTCCGCAACACCGAGCTTAGGTGAGCTTAGGTGAGCTGAGGGGGCTGAGGGAAATCCACACAAGTCGCCCATGATGCAGAAGGATCCACACAAGCCCCTGCCTAGCAAGATTCCGCCCACAGAGCAGAGCTGGACAGGGGAACAGAAGCACCAGCAATGATTCCAGGGACAAGTAGAGGGCTGGCAGCACTGAAGTTATGCTGAGAGCGCCACACTTCGAAGCAGCTGAGGAAATAGACGCGCCTAATACCACATCATGCGAAGAGTTGACTCATTGGAAAAGACACTGATGCTGGGAGGGATTGGTGGCAGGAGGAGAAGGGGACGACAGAGGATGAGATGGCAGGATGGCATCACTGACTCGATGGACGAGTCTCAGTGACTCCGGGAGTTGGTGATGGACAGGGAGGCCTGGCGTGATGTGATTCATGGGGTCGCAAAGAGTCCGACACGACTGAGCGATTGAACTAAATTTGGTAAAATTATATTTTATCAACAAATTGAAACATTTATCTTTTCTCTATATCTGAACCCTGCAGAGATGGGAAGCTCTTCAGTTCAGTTTAGTCGCTCAGTCGTGTCCAACTCCCCAGGCCTCCCTGTCCATCACCAACTCCCAGAGTTCACTCAGACTCACGTCCAGCGAGTCAGTGATGCCATCCAGCCATCTCATCCTCTGTCGTCCCCTTATCCTCCTGCCCCCAATCCCTCCCAGCATCAGAGTCTTTTCCAATG
>NW_011494957.1:2260472-2260841 GCF_000754665.1 Bison bison bison | reverse complement strand
GTCTTTTCCAATGAGTCAACTCTTCACATGAGGTGGCCAAAGTACTGGAGTTTCAGCTTTAGCATTATTCCTTCCAAAGAAATCCCAGGGCTGATCTCCTTCAGAATGGACTGGTTGGATCTCCCTGCAGTCCAAGGGACTCTCAAGAGTCTTCTCCCATACCACAGTTCAAAAGCATCAATTCTTTGGTGCTCAGCCTTCTTCACAGTCCAACTCTCACATCCATACATGACCACTGGAAAAACCATAGCCTTGACTAGACGGACCTTTGTTGGCAAAGGAATGTCTCTGCTTTTGAATATGCTGTCTAGGTTGGTCATAACTTTCCTTCCAAGGAGTAAGTGTTTTTTAATTTCATGGCTGCAGTAA
>NW_011494957.1:2258599-2260372 GCF_000754665.1 Bison bison bison | reverse complement strand
CAAAAGTGAAGTCTGACACTGTTTCCACTGTTTCCCCATCTATTTCCCATGAAGTGATGGGACCGAATGCCATGATCTTCGTTTTCTGAATGTTGAGCTTTAAGCCAATTTTTTCACTCTCCTCTTTCACTTTCCTCAAGAGGCACTTTAGTTCCTCTTCACTTTCTGCCATAAGGGTGAAAGTGAAGAATGAAATCTGCTTATCTGAGGTTCTTGATATTTCTCCCTGCAATCCTGATTCCAGCTTGTGCTTCTTCTAGTCCAGCATTTCTTATGATGTACTCTGCATGTAAGTTAAATAAGCAGGGGGACAATATACAGCCTTGATGAACTCCTTTTCCTATTTGGAACCAGTCTGTTGTTCCATGTCCAGTTCTAACTGTTGCTTCCTGACCTACATACAGATTTCTCAAGAGGAAGGTCAGGTGGTCTGGTATTCCCATCTCTTTTAGAATTTTCCACAGTTTATTGTGATCCACACAGTCAAAGGCTTTGGCATAGTCGATAAAGCAGAAATAGATGTTTTTCTGGAACTCTCTTGCTTTTTCCATGATCCAGTGGATGTTGGCAATTTGATCTCTGGTTCTTCTGCCTTTTCTAAAACCAGCTTGAACATCTGGAAGTTCATGGTTCATGTATTCCTGAAGCCTGGCTTGGAGAATTTTGAGCATTACTTTACTAGCATGTGAGATGAGTGCAATTGTGCGGTAGTTTGAGCATTCTTTGGCATTGCCTTTCTTTCGGATTGGAATGAAAACTGACCTTTTCCAGTCCTGTGGCCAGTGCTGAGTTTTCCAAATTTGGTGGCATATTGAGGGCAGCACTTTCACAGCATCATCTTTCAGGATTTGAAAGAGCTTAACTGGAATTCCATCACCTCCACTAGCTTTGTTCATAGTGATGCCTTCTAAGGCCCACTTGACTTCACATTCTACGATGTCTGGCTCTAGGTGAGTGATCACATCATCATGAATATCTGGGTCATGAAGATCTTTTTTGTAGAGTTCTTTTGTGTATTCTTGCCACCTCTTCTTAATATCTTCTGCTTCTGTCAGATCCATTCCATTTCTGTCCTTTATCGAGCCCATCTTTGCATGAAATATTCCCTTGGTATCATAAATATTCTTGAAGAAATCTCTAGTCTTCCCCATTCTGTTGTTTTCCTCAGGTCTTTGCATTGATCACTGAGAAAGGCTTTCTTATCTCTTCTTGCCATTCTTTGGAACTCTGCATTCAGATGCTTATATCTTTCCTTTTCTCCTTTGCTTTTTGCTTCTCTTCTTTTCACAGCTATTTGTAAGGCCTCCCCAGACAGCCATTTTGCTTTTTTGCATTTCTTTTCCATGGGGATGGTCTTGATCCCTGTCTCCTGTACAATGTCACGAGCCTCAGTCCATAGATCATCAGGCACTCTATCTCTCAGATCTAGTCCCTTAAATCTATTCCTCACTTCCACTGTATAATCATAAGGGATTTGATTTAAGTCATACCTGAATGGTCTAGTGGTTTTCCCTACTTTCTTCAATTTAAGTCTGAATTTGGTAATAAGGAGTTCATGATCTGAGCCACGGTCAGCTCCCAGTCTTGGTTTCATTGACTGTATAGAGCTTCTCCATCTTTGGCTGCAATAAACATAATCAATCTGATTTTGGTGTTGACCATCTGGTGATGTCCATGTGTGGAGTCTTCTCTTGTGTTGTTGGAAGAGGATGTTTGCTATGACCAGTGCGTTCTCTTGGCAAAACTCTATTAGTCTTTGCCCTGCTTCATTCC
>NW_011494957.1:2253405-2258437 GCF_000754665.1 Bison bison bison | reverse complement strand
AATTTTCCTGTTACTCCAGGTGTTTCTTGACTTCCTACTTTTGCATCCCAGTCCCCTATAATGAAAAGGACATCTTTTTTGGGTGTTAGTTCTAAAAGGTTTTGTAGGTCTTCATAGAACCGTTCAACTTCAGCTTCTTCAGCATTACTGGCTGGGGCATAGACTTGGATTACTGTGATATTGAGTGGTTTGCCTTGGAAACAAACAGAGATCATTCTGTCGTTTTTGAGATTGTATCCAAGTACTGAATTTCAGACTCTTTTGTTGACCATGATGGCTACTCCATTTCCCCTGAGGGATTCCTGTCCACAGTAGTAGATATAATGATCATCTGAGTTAAATTCACCCATTCCAGTCCATTTCAGTTCACTGATTCCTAGAATGTCGACATTCACTCTTGCCATCTCTTGTTTGACCACTTCCAATTTGCCTTGATTCATGGACCTGACATTCCAGGTTCCTATGCAATATTGCTCTTTACAGCATCGTACCTTGCTTCTATCACCAGTCACATACACAGCTGAGTATTGTTTTTGCTTTGGCTCCATCCCTTCATTCTTTCTGGAGTATTTCTCCACTGATCTCCAGTAGCATATTGAGCACCTACTGACCTGTGGAGTTCCTCTTTCAGTATCCTATCATTTTGTCTTTTCATACTGTCCATGGGGTTCCTAAGGCAAGAATAGTGAAGTGGTTTTCCATTCCCTTCTCCAGTGGACCACATTCTGTCAGATCTCTCCACCATGACCCACCCATCTTGGGTTGCCCCACAGGCATGGCTTTGTTTCATTGAGTTAGACAAGGCTGTGGTCCTAGTGAGATTAGATTGGCTAGTTTCCTGTGAGTATGGTTTCAGTGTGTCTTCCCTCTGATGCCCTCCTGCAACAGCTACCATCCTACTTGGGTTTCTCTTACCTTGGGCATGGGGTATCTCTTCATGGCTGCTTCAGCAAAGTGCAGCTGCTGCTCCTTACCTTGGATGAGGGGTATCTCCTCACCGCCACCCTTCCTGACTTTCAACGTGGGATAGCTCCTCTAGGCCCTCCTGGGCCCACGCAGCTACTGCTCCTTGGATGTGGTGTTGGTCCTCCTCGCCCCGACCCTGGAAGCTCTTAGTTTCCAATAACTTTATCAGATCAGTTAGGAAGATTATCTCAATAACAGGTACAGAAATCTCAAGGAATTTTGGATACCTTGAGAAGAAAGGAATTTACTTAGATTTGTTAGGCAAAATCTGTGATAAGCCTTTGACATGGCTTTCCTAGCCCTGAAAGGTTTTATTTTAAAAGTTCAGTCTGAGACTCTATAAAAGTTTCAGCAAAGCTAAAAAGTCTATGATCAATTATGGTTATATAAGTCATCAGGCCAAGTTTATTGAGACCAGACCTGTACTACAAACAGGTCTGAATTTGGTTATATTTGGTAAAAATGATGGTGATTTTAAGGAGAAAAAGATGTTTCAATGTTTAATCCCAGTTTGTTAATGGAGGGTTATCTTCTAAGTCTTAGTTATCTACTAAGACTCATTTCCTGGATAGTTCTTTGCTGTTAGGGTATATTAATGTAAAGTTGAATTGAATTTTAATAATGGCTTTTTAATAATGAACTTGAATAATGGCTTCCTGGTGGCTCAGACGGTAAAGTGGGTAAAGTGTCTGCTTGCAATGCGGGAGACCTGGGTTTGATCCCTGGGCAGGGAAGATCCCTGGAGAAGGAAACAGCAACCCACTGTAGTACTCTTGCCTGGAAAATTCCATGGACAGAGGAGCCTTGTAGGCTACAGTCCATGGAGTCACAAAGAGTCGGACACAACTGAGCAACTTCACTTCACTTCAATACTGCAAAAGCTAGAACAACTGCCCAAAGTCATACTGAACCAGTAAATACTCCAAAACCTACTACTGGACACTGCACTGCCGTTTAGAGAGACAAGGTCGAGCTCCATCAACCAGAACACAGGCACAAGCTCCACCAACCAGTAAAATGTCACAGGGCACTAAGCCAACACTATCCTCAGGGCCAGAATCCACAGCCAAGAATTATGACCTTGATAATCTTTTTTAAATTTTTTCTTTTTTTTTTTTCTCTTATAAATCACAGTTTATTTCCCCAACATATCTCCACCTTCACATTAGCCTTTAGCACTATTATGGAATTTTCCTCTTTATTTTTCTTATTATAACATAAAAAAAAAATCATTTAAAGATTGTTTCTTCTTATAAGTCACACTGGTTATTTCCCAGCATATTTTCACCAACACATTAGCTTTTTGCGGTGCTAGGGAGCTTTCCTTGTTTAAAAAAAAAAAAAAATCATCTTAAGATTTTTTTTTCTTTTTTTCTTATAAATCACACAGTTTATTTCCCCTACATGTTTCCACCTCCATATTAGCCTTTTGTGGTGCTGTGGAGTTTTCCTCTTTGTGTTCTTGTCAAAAAAAAAAAAAGAAAAAATTTCATTTTAAGTTTTTTTTCCTCTTTCTCATTTTTTTTTTCTTTTTTCTTGATGAGTTTTTCAGATTTTGTTTTTTATATATTCAACTGCTTTCCCTACTTTTTTTTACTGGCTGTAGCTATCCTGAATATTATAACTCTTTTCCACATACATATAATCATCTTTGTTTTTCTGTTTTTTTCTTTTCTTTCTGTTTTTAAAAAAATTTTAAATCCTCTTCTCCACCCCTTCCTTTTCTCTTTTTCTTCCTTTCTCTTCTTTCTGTTTTCATTCTCTTTTTTCCTTCACTCTTTCTTCTTTCACCAAGTAAGTTAAATTGTTGAGCTCTCTAAGCTATATTCCCCAGTTGGCCCTCTGCTCATGGTTAGATTTCCAGATTGAGCATTAGCTAACTCTGCTTTCAATTGGTTGATATCACCTCTGGTTTCATTTGCTCACCAAGTCAATCTCCTGTACTCTTTTCTTTAGAACACTTCGGTTATAACTTTATGTGTGAAAGTGTGTGTGTATATGTCCCAGTATTTCTGTAATTACATACTTGATCTTCTCCCACTAGAACACAGGCACAAGTCACCCCCAACAAGACATCAACACAAACCACCCAGCCAACATTTCCCTCCAAGGGCAAAAATCAAAAGGAACAAGCAATACAACCCTAAAGCCTTGGAAAAGGAGACCTCAAGTGGAGCAAGTTAAAAAAAAAAGAAAGAAAGAAAAGACAGAGAAATACAGCACAAATGAAAGAGCAAGGTAGAAACTCACAGGACCAAATAAACAAAGAGGAAGTAAGTAATCTAGAAAGGTTGCTGTTGAATCACATGAAGACACCAGGATTCTTGGCCCCTGGAGGAGAAGAATTCAATCTGGGCCCAGAGACGAGGCTTGATCGCTCAGAGCTTTTGTGTAATAAAGTTTTATTGAAGTATAAAGAAGATAGAGAAAGCTTCTGACATAGGCATCAAAAGGGGGCAGAAAGAGTACCCCCCTGCTAGTGTTAACAATGAATTTATATACTCTCCAATGAATCCAAAGAATGTCTGAAGGTTGTAAAGACCTCACCAGACCTACTCCCATAATTTACATTTTAAGATAACAGAATTAGCCAGAAGGTTTAATCCAGAGACTGTCCTAAGGCAGGATACATTTTTGTTATATAATCCTAAGGAATGTAGAGAAGGAAAAAAAGTTTGTCCTTTCTTCCTCCTTGAGAATTCCAGACCCCTCTCTCCTTGGGGACCCCTAGACTTCTTACCATTGCCTAGGAAATGACTCTGTCAATCTACCTGAAAGAGAATTCAGAATAATGATAGTAAAGATGCTCCAAAGACTTGAAAATAGAATGGAGAAAATGCAAAAAGCATTTAACACAGTTAATACAATCACCAAGGACATAGAAAAAATATAGAATAAACAAAGACAGATGAATAACACAATTATTGAAATTAAAAATACTCTAGAAGGAACCAATAGCAGAATAACTGAGGCAGAGGAATGCATAAGTGAGCTGGAGGATAGAATGGTGGAAATAACGGCTGAAGTGCAGAATAAAGGGAAAGAATAGAAAAGAATTTAGGAAAGCCTCAGAGACCTTTGGAACAATATTAAACACACCAACATTTGAGTTATAGCGGTCCCAGAGGAAGAAGGGAAAAAAAGAAAAGCACTGAGAAAATTTTTGAAGAAATTATAGTCGAAAATTTCCCCAACATGTGAAAGGAAATAGTCAAACAAGTCCAAGAAGTGCAGAGTCCCCTACAGGTTAAACCCAAGAAGAAACACAATGAGACAAGCTAACAGAGATTAAGCACAAAGAAAGAATATTAAAAGCATCAAGGGAAAAGCAACAAGTAACATACAAGGGGAAACCCAAATGATTAACAGTGAATCTTTCAGCATAAACTCTACAGGCCAGAAGGGAATGACAGGATATATTTAAAGTAATGAAAGAGAAAAACCTACAACCACAATTACTGTACCAGGCAAAGATCTCATTCAAAATTGATGCAAAAATCAAAAGCTTTATGGACAAGCAGAAGTTAAGAGAATTCAGCACCACCAAAACAGCCTTACAACAAATACTAAAGGGACTTACATAGCCAGTAACACAAAAGAAATGAAAGACCTACAGAAACAAACCCAAAACAATCAAGAAAATGCCAATAGGAACATATGTATTAATAATTACCTTGAATATAAATGGACTAAATGCACTAACCAAAAATACAGACTGACTGAGTGGATACAAAACAAAACCCATATATATGCTGCCCCCAGGAGACCCACTTCAGACCTAGAGACACATACAGACTGAAAGTAAAAAGATGGAAAAGATATTCCACGTGAATGGAAACCAAAAGAAAGCTGGAGTGGCAATCTACTGGAGATCAGTGGAGAAATAACTCTAGAAAGAATGAAGGGATGGAGCTAAAGCAAAAATAATATCCAGCTGTGGATGTGACTGGTGATAGAAGCAAGGTCTGATGCTGTAAAGAGCAATATTGCATAGGAATCTGGAAAGTCAGGTCCATGAATCAAGGCAAATTGGAAGTCAAACAAAAGATGGCAAGAGTGAATTTCG
>NW_011494957.1:2252028-2252986 GCF_000754665.1 Bison bison bison | reverse complement strand
CTCTACACATGGACATCACCAGATGGTCAACACCAAAATCAGATTGATTATGTTCTTTGCAGCCAAAGATGGAGAAGCTCTATACAGTCAACAAAAACAAGACCGGGAGCTGACCATGGCTCAGATCATGAACTCTTTATTACCAAATTCAGACTTAAATTAAAGAAAGTAGGGAAAACCACTAGACCATTCAGGTATGACCTATATCAAATCCCTTATGATTATACAGTGGAAGTGAGGAATAGATTTAAGGGCCTAGATTTGATAGACAGAGTGCCAGCTGAACTATGGAATCAGGTTCATGACATTGTACAGGAGACAGGGATCAAGACCATTCCCATGGAGAAGAAATGCAAAACAGCAAAATGGCTGTCTGGGGAGGACTTACAAATAGCTGTGAAAACAAGAGAAGCAAAAAGCAAAGGAGAAAAGGAAAGATATAAGCATCTGAATGCAGAGTTCCAAAGAATAGCAAGAAGAGATAAGAAAGCCTTTCTCAGTGATCAATGCAAAGAAATAGAGGAAAACAACAGAATGGGGAAGACTAGAGATCTCTTCAAAAATATTAGTGATATCAAGGGAACATTTCATGCAAAAATGGGCTCGATAAAGGACAGAAATGGTATGGACCCAAGAGAAGCAAAAGATATTAAGAAGAGGTGTCAAGAGTACACATAAAAACTATACAAAAAAGAGCTTCATGACCCAGATAACCACGATGGTGTGATCACTGACCTAGAGCCAGACATCCTGGAATGTGAAGTCAAGTGGGCCTTAGAAAGCATCACTACGAACAAAGCTAGTGGAGGTGACAGAATTCCAGTTGAGCTATTCCAAATCCTGAAAGATGATGCTGTGAAAGTGCTGCCCTCAATATGCCATCAAATTTGGAAAACTCAGCGGTGGCCACAGGACTGGAAAAGGTCAGTTTTCATTCCAATCCCAAAGAAAGGCAATG
>NW_011494957.1:2251007-2251505 GCF_000754665.1 Bison bison bison | reverse complement strand
GTGGGTTTTAGAAAAGGCAGAAGAACCAGAGATCAAATTGCCAACATCCACTGGATCATGGAAAAAGCAAGAGAGTTCCAGAAAAACATCTATTTCTGCTTTATTGACTATGCCAAAGCCTTTGACTGTGTGGATCACAATAAACTGTGGAAAATTCTTCAAGAGATGGGAATACCAGACCACCTGATCTGCCTCTTGAGTAATTTGTATGCAGGTCAGGAAGCAACAGTTAGAAATGGACATGGAACAACAGACTGGTTCCAAATAGGAAAAGGAGTACGTCAAGGCTGTATATTGTCACCCTACTTTTTTAACTTATATGCAGAGTACATCATGAGAAACACTGGACTGGAAGAAACGCAAGCTGGAATCAAGATTGCCGGGAGAAATATCAATAACCTCAGATATGCAGATGACACCACCCTTATGGCAGAAAGTGAAGAGGAACTAAAGTGCCTCTTGATCACAGTGAAAGAGGAGAGTGAAAAAGTTGGCTTA
>NW_011494957.1:2248070-2250907 GCF_000754665.1 Bison bison bison | reverse complement strand
AAGGAGATCAGCCCTGGATTTCTTTGGAAGGAATGATGAAACTCCAGTACTTTGGCCACCTCATGCGAAGAGTTGACTCATTGGAAAAGACTCTGATGCTGGGAGGGATTGGGGGCAGGAGGAGAAGGGGACAACAGAGGATAAGGTGGCTGGATGGCATCACTGACTCGATGGACGTGAGTCTGGATGAACTCCGGGAGTTGGTGATGGACAGGGAGGCCTGGTGTGCTGTGATTCATGGGGTCCCAAAGAGTCGGACACAACTGAGCGACTGAAGTGAACTGAACTGAGACTTTAAAATAAAGAATATCATAGGAGACAAAGAAGGACACTACATAATGATCAAGGGGTCAACCCAAGAAGAAGACATAACAATTGTAAATGTCTATGCAGCCAATATAGGAGCACCTTAATACATAAGACAAACACTAACAGGCATAAAAGAAGAAATCAACAGCAACACAGTATTATTAGGGGACTTTAACAACCCACTTTCATCAATGGACAGGTCATCAAAACAGAGAATCAATAAGGAAACACAAACCTTAAATAAAACATTAGACCAAACAGATCTAATTGATATCTTCAGGACTTTCCATCCAAATGCAGAAGAATACATTTTCTTCTCAAGTGCACATGGAACATTCTCCAGGGTAGACCACATCTTGGGTTACAAATCAAGCCTCAGTAAATTTAAGAAACCTGAAACTGTATCAAGTATCTTCTATGATCGGAACGCTCTGATACTAGATATCAACTACAGGGGAAAAAAAATATACAGAAAAAACACAAATTCACGGAGATTAAACAATAAACTAATTAACAAAGAGGTTACTGAAGAAGTAAGAAAAGAAATCAAAAGATTCCTAGAAACAAATGACAATGAAAACATGACCCAAAACTTATGGGATTCAACAAAAGCAGTTCTGAGACGGAGGTTTATAGTGACACAATCGTACCTCAAGAAACAAGAAAAACATCGAATAGACAACCTAGCTTTACACCTAAAACAACTGGGAAAAGAAGAACAAAGAATCCTCAAAGATAGCAGAAGGAAAGAAATCATAAAGCTCTCTAGCAGAAATAAATGAAAAAGAAATGAAGGAAACAATAGTAAAGATTAATAAAACTATAAGCTGCTTCTTTGAGAAGATAAATAAAATTGACAAACCACTAGCCAGACTCAATCAAGAAAAAAGGGAGATAAATTGAATCAGTAAAATTAGAAATGAAAGAGCAGAGGTTACAACACAGAAATACAAAGGATCATAAGATAATATTATGAGCATCTATATGCTAATAAAATGGACAACATTGAGGAAATGGACAGATGCTTAGAAAAGATCAGCCTCCCAAGACTGAACCAGGAAGAAAGAGAAATTATGAACAACCCAATTACAAACACTGAAATTGAAACAGTAATCAAAAATCTTCCCCAAAACAAAAGCCCAGAGCCAGATGGCTTAAGAGGGGAATTCTATCAAACATTTGGAGGAGAGCTAATGCCTATTTTCTGAAACTCTTCCAAAAAATTTCAGAGGAAGGAACACTTTCAAACTCATTGTACGAGACCACAATCACCCTGATACCAAAACCAGAAAAAGACAACATGAAAAAAGAAAATTACAGGCCAATATCACTGATGAACATAGATACAAAAATCCTCAACAAAATTCTAGCAAACAGAATCCAACAACACCATAAAAAGCTCATACACCATGATAAAGTCAGCTTTATACCACGGTTGCAAGGATTCTTCAACATATGCAAATCAATCAACATGATATACCATATCAACAAATTGAAAGATAAAAACCATGTGGTTATATCAGTAGATGCAGAAAAAGCATTTGACAAAATCCAGTATCCATAGATACAAAAATCCTTAACAAAATTCTAGCAATCAGAATCCAACAACACATTAAAAAGATCATACACCATGACCAAGTGGGCTTTATCCCAGGGATGCAAGGATTCTTCAATATCTGCAAATCAATCAATGTAATACACCACATTAACAAATTGAACAATAAAAAACATATGATTATCTCAATAGATGCAGATAAAGCCTTTGACAAAATTCAACATCCATTTATGATAAAAACTCTCCAGAAAGCAGGAATAGAAGGAACATACCTCAACATAATAAAAGCTATATATGACAAACCCACAGCAAACATTATCCTCAATGGTGAAAAATTGAAATCATTTCCTCTAATGTCAGGAACAAGACAAGGGTTCCCACTTTCACCATTACTATTCAACATAGTTTTGGAAATTTTGGACACAGCAATCAGAGCAGAAAAAGAAATAAAAGGAATCCAAATTGGAAAAGAAGAAGTAAAACTCTCACTGTTTGCAGATGACATGATCCTCTACATAGAAAACCCTAAAGACTCCACCAGAAAATTACTAGAACTAATCAATGAATATAGTAAATTTGCAGGATATAAAATGAACACACAGAAATCCTTGCATTCCTATACACTAATAATGAGAAAATACAGAAATTAAGGAAACGATTCCATTCACCATTGCAATTAAAAGAATAAAATACTTAGGAATATATCTACCTAAAGAAACTAAAGACCTATATATAGAAAACTATAAAACACTGGTGAAAGAAATCAAAGAGGACACTAATAGATGGAGAAATATACCATGTTCATGGATTGGAAGAATCAATATAGTGAAAATGAGTATACTACCCAAAGCAATTTGTAGATTCAATGCAATCCCTATCAAGCTACCAACGGTATTCTTCACAGAGCTAGAACAAATAATTTCACAATTTGTATGGGAATACAAAAAACCTCGAATAGCAAAAGCAATCTTGA
>NW_011494957.1:2234601-2247618 GCF_000754665.1 Bison bison bison | reverse complement strand
TAGGAGTTTTATAGTTTCTGGTCTTACGTTGAGATCTTTAATCCATTTTGAGTTTATTTTTGTGTATGGTATTAGAAAGTGTTCTAGTTTCATTCTTTTACAAGTGGTTGACCAGTTTTCCCAGCACCACTTGTTAAAGAGATTGTCTTTAATCAATTGTATATTTTTGCCTCCTTTGTGAAAGATAAGGTGTCCATATGTGCGTGGATTTATCTCTGGGCTTTCTATTTCACGCCAGTCAGAATGGCTGCAATCCATAAGTTTACAAGCAATAAATGCTGGAGAGGGTGTGGAGAAAAGGGAACTCTCTTACACTGTTGGTGGGAATGCAAACTAGTACAGCCACTATGGAGAACAGTGTGGTGATTCCTTAAAAAAAACTGGAAATAGAACTGCCTTATGACCCAGCAATCCCACTGCTGGGCATACACACTGAGGAAACCAGAATTGAAAAAGACATGTGTACCCCAATGTTCATTGCAGCACTGTTTATAATAGCCAGGACATGGAAGCAACCTAAATGTCCATCAGCAGATGAATGGATAAGAAAGCTGTCATACATATACACAATGGAGTATTACTCAGCCATTAAAAAGAATACATTTGAATCAGTTCTAATGAGGTGGATGAAACTGGAGCCTATTATACAGAGTGAAGTAAGCCAGAAGGAAAAACACCAATACAGTATACTAACGCATATATATGGAACCCTGTGTATGAGACAGCAAAAGAGACACTGATGTATAGAACCGTCTTATGGACTCTGTGGGAGAGGGAGAGGGTGGGAAGATTTGGGAGAATGGCATTGAAACATGTAAAATATCATGTATGAAACAAGATGCCAGTCCAGGTTCGATGCACGATACTGGATGCTTGGGGCTGGTGCACTGGGACGACCCAGAGGGATGGTATGGGGAGGGAGGAGGGAGGAGGGTTCAGGATGGGGAACACATGTATACCTGTGGTGGATTCATTTTGATATTTGGCAAAACTAATACAATTATGTAAAGTTAAAAAATAAAATTAAATTAAAAAAAAAGAAAGAGAGGGAGAGAAAGAGAGTTGAGGCACTAAGATATCAATAATAATAATAGCAACAACACAGGGAAAGCTATATCCAACTGAATGCAGAGTCCCAGAGAATAGCAAGGAGAGATAAGAAAGTCTTAAGTGAACAATACAAAGAAATAGAGAAAGCAATAGAATGGGAAAGACTAGAGATCTCCTCAAGAAAATTAAAGATACCAAGAAAACATTTTAGGCAAAGATGGATACAATAAAGGAGAAAAACAGCAAGGACATAACAGAAGCATAGGAGATTAAGAAGAGATGGCAAGAATACACAGAAAAACTATGTAAGAAAGGTCTTAATGACCCAGATAACCACGTTGGTGTGGTCACATAAAGCCAGACATCTTGAAATGTGAAGTTAAGTGGGCCTTAGGAAGCATTGCTACAAACAAAGCTAGTGGAGGTGACAGAATTCCAGTTCAGCTATTTAAAATACTAAAAGATGATGCTGTTAAAGTGATGCACTCAATATGCCAGCAAATGTGGAAAAATCAGCAGTGGCCACAG
Organism: Bison bison bison; assembly: GCF_000754665.1. Classification (NCBI taxonomy): domain Eukaryota; kingdom Metazoa; phylum Chordata; class Mammalia; order Artiodactyla; family Bovidae; genus Bison; species Bison bison. The sequence continues at coordinate 2,246,040 of NW_011494957.1, read as the reverse complement.
GACTGGAAAAGGTCAGTTTTCATTCCAATCCCAAATAAGGGCAATGCCAAAGGATGTTCAAACTACCATACAATTGTGCTCATTTCACATGATAGCAAGGTAATGCTCAAATTCTTCAAGCTAGGCCTCAACAGTATGTGAACCAAAAACTTCCAGATGTACAAGCTGGATTTAGAAAAGGCATGGGAACCAGAGACAAAAACACCAACATCTGCTGGATCATAGAAAAAGCAATGGAATTAAAAAACAAAAATCTGCTTCTGCTCCACTGACTACATTAAAGCTTTGACTGTGTGGATGACAACAAACTGGAAAATTCTTAAAGAGATGAGAATACCTGACCACCTTATCTGCCTCATAAGTATGCAGGTCAAGAAGCAACAGTTAGAGCCAGGCATGGAATGATGGACTGGTTCCAAATTGGAAAGGAATATGTCAAGGCTGTATATTTTCACTCTGCTTATTTAACTTATATGCAGAGTACATTATGCAAAATGCTGGACTGGATGAAGCACAAGCTAGAATCAAGATTTCAAGTAGAAATAGAACAATGTCAGATATGCAGATGATACCACACTAAAGGCAGAAAGTGAAGAGGAAATAAAGAGCCTTTTGATGAAGGTGAAAGAGGAGAGTGAAAAAGCGGACTTAAAACTCGACATTCAAAAAACAAAGATCATGGGGTCTGGTCCCATCACTTCTTAACAAAAAAATGGGGAAAAAGTGGAAACTGTATCAGACTTCATTTCCTTGGGCTCTAAAATCCCTGTGGACAGAGACTGCAGCCATGAAGTTAAAAGACACTTGCTCCTTGGAAGAAAAGCTATAACAAAGCAGAGGCATCTCTTTGCCAAAAAACGTCCAAATTGTCAAAGCTATGGTTTTTCCAGTAGTCATGTATGGATGTGAGAGTGGACTATATGTAAGGCTGAGCACTGAAGAACTGATGCTTTTGATCTGTGGTACTGGAGAAGACTCTTGAGAGTACCTTGGACGGCAAGAAGATCAACTCTGAATACTCATTGGAATGGCTGATGCTGAAGCTGAAGCTCCAACACCTGATGCAAACAGCTGTTTCATTGGGAAAGACCCTGATCCTGGGAAAGATTGAGGGCAAGAGAAGAAGGGGGTAAGAGAGGATGGTATTGTTGGATGGCATTACTGACTCAGTGGAGATGAACTTGAGCAAACTCAGGGAAATAGTGAAAGTCAGTGAAGCCTGGTATGTGGCAGTTCGTGGCATCTCAAAGAATTGGACACGATTTAGCTACTGAACAATTAAAAGCAACAATAATAAAATATGTTAAAGAAGATACAGTGAAATTAGCACCCTTATATATGAGTGGTGGGAGCAAAAGATGGTTCAGTACTATGGAGAGTAGTTTGATGGGCCCTCAAAATTTAAACATGAAATTACCATAAGATCTACCAATTCCACAACTACATGTATATTCAGAAGAATTCAAAACCGGTATTCAAACAAGTACCTGTGCATGTATGTTTATTGTAGAATTATTTATGATGGTCACAAGGTGAATATACTATAAGCTGTGGTATATTTACATACAACAAAGTATCACTCAGGTATTAAAAAAAAAAAAATTGAACTGTTAGAGGCTACAACACTGATGAACCTAGAAAGCATTAAGTGAAAGAAGCCACCTACGAAATGACAGAGAATGTATGGCTTGTTTTGTCAGGAGTACCCAGAAGAGGTAAATCCTCAAAGACAGAATGCAGTTTGCAAATTACGAGGGGCAGGGGAAGTAGGGACCAGAGAATAACTACTTAACAGGTAAGACATTTCCTTTTGTGATGATGAAAATATTTTGTAACTAGATGGAATTGGAGTTTGTGTAACAGTGTTCATGTACTAAATGTCACGGACATCAACTTTAAAATAGTTTATTTTATATTATGTGAACTTCACCTCTACTTAATTTCAAAACAACTAAAAACACTAAATAGATTTAAGTATTCAGTTACATGGAAAAATATTCCAGCATAAACTATGTATACAAAGTCAAGGAACTAAGAGCAAAAGGGAAAATTTATTGAAATTCATTTACAAAAATGGAGAAATATGTCTTAAATATTACACATGCCTAAATATTAATTTAAATAAGAGAAAACTTCCAATTAAAAATGGGCAAAACACAAGAACAGAGAGAGAATAGAAAAGATATAATGATCATTTTGAATTTTGAAAAAATGATTAAACTCAAGATTTAAAGGGGGAATATAAATAGAATCTTTGATAATATGTTACTTTTTAAACTTTTCAGAAATGCAAAAATAAAACTTGATGTTACGCAGACTCAGCAAGAGTATGGAGAATAGAAACTTTCTTCCTTTTTGATGAACCTCTATGTCCTTACCTTTTCTCTTTATTCTACTTCCACTGAAGTCAGTTTGCTAGTGATAGAGAAGAGACAGTAGCATCCTATATCTAGAATTGAAGATTTTAATTTTTCCCCAACATACAGTTCTCCGCAGTATAGACATTCTCTATAGAATGTGATACTCTCTAGATTTTATCTTCAGGTGCCTGGCAACGAATAAAACTATCTTTGATGTTTATCACTCTTTCTGGATACTGATATTTCTTATCTCTTCTTTTCATAGTTGTAGTTTTGTTAAAAAAATAAAAATTCTTGATATAATCAGTTGTATATTTTTACATAATTTCTTATTAATATATATTGCAAATATTTAGTTCCCTTGCTTTATTACCTTTACATTTTATAAATAATATTAATATTTTAATTTAAAAATAATATATATAATATTTAATTTGTACTTAAACTTTTTCTTAGGAATCTTCTGTGTAATAACCACAAAATAAAACTGCTTCACCATAATTTATGCATGGGAAGGACAGAGCTTGAATAAACTACTAGGGTGTGTAAATATCTTGAAAATGTAAGACAAATATAAAGTCTTTGTGAGAATGCATTGTTTACATGAGACAATAATGCATAAAATTTATAGTATAAAGATATGTATCATAAATATAATACAATAATTATGTATTACTACTATATGAGTTATGTATGTGCATTATTAATGCATGGAATAAGTATGTATATACAATTTGTAACTTGTAAATATACATTTATTTATTTGTTTATTATGTTTAAATTTAGATATATAATTCATCTTAACTAGAAGGTTTATCTACTTCTACCTTAAAATTAAAAAATTTTCAAAATATGCTATATAAAATGGGTATTTAGTTAATAGCTAATTTTCTTTCAAAATGAACTTTTAAGGTTTGTATTAACTTAATAAAATAATAACATTTAAACAGCTGTAATAAGGCTAAATAAGTTAAATGGTACCATCATCAAGTATTTATAGTAATGTTAAATTAGTGAATAAAGAAATGATATATTGTCATTTTAGAAAATATAGAAAATCCAAAGAATCCTACCATCCAGAAGTAATTACCATTTATGTAGTGGCATAAATAATTTTTTCTATTCAGTTAAAAACACATACTTTAATCTAAATAAAATCTGATATATAATTTTTCACATCCAATATTTGAGCATAAATATTTGTCAAACTAAGACCAGTCTTATCAAAAACACAAAGGGTTTTTTGTAGCAAGATAAGAATATGTAAATACATTCATGATAACATCTAAATATAATACACACTGGATTTCCTGATAATATTGAATTTTTAGTGTTCATCACTATTTTTGTAATGAAACAGTTAAATGGAGGAAATTGCCTTTTAGCTGTTATAGCATAATTGACTTTCTGTAGGCTTTCAATATTTATTCATGAGGTATTTGAGGACAGCTGGTGGGAAGGGAAAGAGTTTTTAAATACAAGTTGCATATTTTACTTTAGAATAATTAGCTGTCCATATGCATGCACATTTCTTATTCAAATGTTTACTTGTATAGACAAAATATTGTCAGGATAAGCAGGAATATTAAAACATTGATTAAAAAAGTATTTTTATTTTTCTGAAAAAACTAGCAAGTGACAGTTTTTATTTTTAAATTTCAGATAAATAATAATGGCAATAGTATAGAATGTTATATATATATATATATATATCTTACTTCCAAAATGCTCTGAATTTGAAAGCTGCAAAATGTTTATTCAGAAGTAAATATGTAAGGTAAGAATAGCTATTCCATTTTATCCTTCCAGAAAGAACATTAGTGTCTGAAAGTTTGGGCTTGATGTCTGCATTTTTTTTTAAATTTATGATGTTCTTGTGCAAGTTACTGTTCATTAAACACTTATGTTCCTCCATGTGTAAAAGAGTATACCATTATTACCACCTTATCTCATAGTTGTGTGACCTCAGTGAACTGATGTGCATTCAAGCCCAGCTTGATGCTGGTTTTATATGGACTTATTTTCCTTTTATGGTCTCCTATAATCTGAGGTTGATCCACTATGTTTCTTTTAGCTGGCAGGTACTTCATACCACAGTTTGCTGTTTCCTCTCCTGGGCTTTGTTAGGGTCAAGTATTAAAATATTAAGATAATAGAAAGAGAATAACTATCTATGCATTACATACATTTCTTCTGTTTAATGAGAAATCAGCATTAAAAATAGCAGCTTTAAAAAATATAAATAAATAAATAAAAATAGTTGCTCAATCGAAAGCCTACTGACTGGTTAAGGAGACAATGTGTCCAGTGCAGGGATTTGTAGAGCTCATTGATGGTGTGAATCTTTGGTGAACTCAAATTGAAGACATTAAGTGTTGAGCTTCCAAAATTCCCACTATTATGCTGTGCTGCAAGGATTCTAAATTTACCAGATGCCAAGGGTTCCTGACTACACACTATAAAGCTAAAATATAACTATGAAATACTGTGACTTTTGTTTTTTCTGATATATTGAGGAACGTTATTACATGGATCAATCTGTATAGTTTTGGCGACTTCTTTAGCAGGTCAGTGGTTAAGACTCCATGTTCCCACTACAAGGGGCTCTGATTCCATCCCCATGGGGCAACTAAGATCCAATATGCTGGGCATAAAAAAATTAAAAAATATCCATATAGTTTTGTCTAGTCAAAGGATGCTATACATCCCCTAGGACAGACTGAAGCAGAGAAAGAGAGAGAGGGGAGAGATGAATATATACAGCTATGTAACTGATTCAAGGCACAGTTAACAATAAAGTAGGGGGGAAAACAGAGATTTCTTAAATGCCTTGACCTGACATAGGGTCTGAGATCATACTTTTTCTTTTTTAACCTTCAGGTAACACTCTCATTTAAGTCATTTATGCATTTGTAAATTTATTCACTTAACCAACACGCACTCACTTTTACTTAAAAAATGCCAGACCGTGTCCAAGATACTGGAGATGCAGTAAAAAAGGCTGGCAATGACTCTGCTCTCAGCAGTTATGTTCAATAGGATGGACCTAGAATCTGTTATACAGAGTGAAGTACATTCAGTCAGTTCAGTCACTTCAGTCGCTCAGTCATGTCTGAATATTGGTGACCCCATGAACAGCAGCATCCCAGGCCTCCCTGTCCATCACTGACTCCTGGAGTTTTTATATATATTATATATTATATATATATAATATATAATGGACTGGTTGGATCTCCTTGCAGTCCAAGGGACTCTCAAGAGTCTTCTCCAACACCTGGAGTTTTTATATATATTATATATAATATATAATGGACTGGTTGGATCTCCTTGCAGTCCAAGGGACTCTCAAGAGTCTTCTCCAACACCACAGTTCAAAAGCATCAATTCTTCAGCACTCAGCCTTCTTCACAGTCCAACTCTCACATCCATACATGACCTCTGGAAAAACCATAGCCTTGACTAGACTGACCTTTGCTGGCAAAGGAATGTCTCTGCTTTTCAATATGCTATCTAGGTTGGTCATAACTTTCCTTCCAAGGAGTAAGCGCCTTTTAATTTCATGGCTGCAGTGATTTTGGAACCCCCCCCCCAAAAAAAGTCTGACACTGTGTCCACTGTTTCCCCATCTATTTCCCATGAAGTGATGGGACTGGATGCCATGATCTTCATTTTCTGAATGTTGAGTTTTAAGCCAACTTTTTCACTCTCCACTTTCACCTTCATCAAGAGGCTTTTTAGTTCCTCTTCACTTTCTGCCATAAGGGTGGTGTCATCTGCATATCTGAGCTTATTGATATTTCTCTTGGCAATCTGGATTCCAGCTTGTGCTTCTTCCAGTCCAGCGTTTCTCATGATGTACTCTGCACAGAAGTTAAATAAGCAAGGTGACAATATACAGCCTTGACGTACTCCTTTTCCTATTTGGAACCAGTCTGTTGTTCCATGTCCAGTTCTAACTGTTGCTTCCTGACCTGCATACAAATTTCTCAAGAGGCAGATCAGGTGGTCTGGTATTCCCATCTCTTGAAGAATTTTCCACAGTTTATTGTGATCCACACAGTCAAAGGCTTTGGCATAGTCAATAAAGCAGAAATAGATGTTTTTCTGAAACTCTCTTGATTTTTCCATGATCCAGCGGATGTTGGCAATTTGATCTCTGGTTACTCTGCCTTTTCTAAAACCAGCTCGAACATCAGGAAGTTCATGGTTCACATATTGCTGAAGCCTGGCTTGGAGAATTCTAAGCATTACTTTACTAGCATGTGAGATGAGTGCAATTGTGCAGTAGTTTGAGCATTCCTTGGCATTGCCTTTCTTTGGGATTGGAATGAAAACTGACCTTTTCCAGTCCTGTGGCCACTGCTGAGTTTTTCAAATTTGCTGGCATATTGAGTGTAGCACTTTCACAGCATCATCGTTCAGGATTTGGAATAGCTCAACTGGAATTCCACCAGCTCCACTAGCTTTGTTCGTAGTGATGCTTTCTAAGGCCCGCTTGACTTCACATTCCAGGATGTCTGGCTCTAGGTCAGTGATCACACTGTTGTGATTATCTGGGTCGTGAAGTTTTGTACAGTTCTTCTGTGTATTCTTGCCATCTCTTCTTAATATCTTCTGCTTCTGTCAACTCTTTGGGAAAAATCCCTGATTCTGGGAAAAACAGGGCAGGGGGAAGAGGAGGTGACAGGGAATGAGATGGTTGGATGGCATCATTGACTAAACGGACATGAGTCTGAGCAAACCCAGGAGATAGCAAAAGATAGGGAAGCCTAGTGTGCTGCAGTCTGTGGGGTCGCAAAGTATCAGACACAACTGAATAGCTGAACAACAATACAATGAAAAAGCCAATATTGACAGGTTACATCTTATATAAGTCCATTATATAACATTCTTAAAAAGACAAAATATAGTGATTGAGAGCAGGTCAGTGGTTGCCGAGTTACAGATGGAGTGAATGTGTTTATAAAGAGTTCTGAAGGAGTTTTGAGAAGATTATAGTGTTTTGTATCCTGACTGTGGAGGTGATTATAGAACTCCATATATGTGTTCAAATACATAGAATGTACATTTTAAAAGGCAAAAATATATGTGTGTGCTTAATTTAAAATAAGATTTTGTAGCTCATTTGGTCCATTTTTTATTCCAGACTTAAAATCAGTCATTTCTCTAAAATAGCATGTTTTATTTTAGTAGGAAATGGCATTTCAATCTGGCTGATGGAGGCAATCACTGACACCAGGTATATTATTTTTCCTAGGTATTTTAGGTGGACAGAGCTAGAAAAAATATTTGTTAAGTATATTTTCCTTTTTGATAAAATACATCATGTGTTCAAACTGCTATTGCCAAATAAAAGTCTAGACTTCATAGTATTTACATAACTCTTCAGTTCATATCTTTTACTTCTTTTCTTCCTCAGAGAATCATCATTCTCAAGGACCCAAAGGGAGATATTATAAAAACATGATGAAATTTTTTTTATGTTGCCTAGAATGGCAACATAAAACTCACCTATTTTACTGCTGCAAATATTTGTTTAAATTTTTATGTTTATTTAAATTTTACTTCAAATTTAAATATAGTTGTAGCCATTACCTAATCTTTACTCTTGTTTGCTCCTAATTTATTCTATTCTACATATGAATATAGATTTACCATTAACCACTTTATGTCAATAATTGTTTAATCTTTTACTCCCAAATCGTTCTTTGGAAGATTTCTAGGAAATATACTCCCTGAAAATGTGCATGTTGAAGATGTTTATTTGCAGTATTTATACTTGAAATGCAGTTTAGATGTAAATGAAACCTTTGAGTGATTGTCTTTTTTTTGTAAATATCATTAAAATGTTCACAATTTTTTCTACTGAGAAATTTTATTACATCTGAATTTTCTTACCCTTCCAACTCACTTCTTTGTTTACCTGTTTGCTCGAAGTTACTTGAAGGATTTTTCTTTTCTATTCCTTTCCTGTAACAACCAAAATTTACTAGAATGTTTCTTAATGTTAGACATTTTATGTAGACTTTTCCATGTATGTGTCATTGTACTTCTTCAATATAGGGTTTCAAACCTTCTTTAATTTTGATTTCACAAACATCTGGAAAGTTTTAGCCCTGATCTGATTATTTGCTCCCCCTCCTCTTTGCTCTGCTGTTCCTAATATATGGAAATTGGATATATACTTTGCTTGTCTTCAATGTTTCATTTTTATCTAATTTCTTTTTTTTTATTTTATTTTATTTTTAAACTTTACATAATTGTATTAGTTTTGCCAAATATCAAAATGAATCCATCACAGGTATACATGTGCTCCCCATCCTGAACCCTCCTCCCTCCTCCCTCCCCATACCATCCCTCTGGGTCGTCCCAGTGCACCAGCCCCAAGCATCCAGTATCGTGCATCGAACCTGGACTGGCATCTCGTTTCATACATGATATTTTACATGTTTCAATGCCATTCTCCCAAATCTTCCCACCCTCTCCCTCTCCCACAGAGTCCATAAGACGGTTCTATACATCAGTGTCTCTTTTGCTGTCTCGTACACAGGGTTATTGTTATTATCTTTCTAAATTCTTTATTATACAATAGATGTTGCATCATTTTTCTTCTACTTTTTAATGCATAATCTATGTGTGACTTGTTTTTATGTTGTCTCTAGTCTACACTTTTATTTTTTATTATGAACATTCTATGGTATTCAGCTTCATTGCTGTTCCTTTTCTTTTTTGTATGCATAATTACTTTTCTGAACTTTTAGATAGAAGGCATAAGACTCTTTCTTCTAATTTCATAATTTTAAAGCTTCCTCTTCTAAAAAAGTTTTAAATATATGTGGCTAGTTTTCTTGGATCTTCCTTGCCCTGTTCCCTCCCCAACTTTATCTGGATCTTCTTTTTCCTTTGTTTCTATTGTCCCATTTTGTTACATTTGGAACCTATGTTTAACAATTTTTTCTTCAAAGATGCTTTCTCCTAAAACCAGGAGAAATCTTTTTTTCTAACTTACAGCCTGGTTAGTTCTGAGAATTCATAAGCACAGACCACTTTTTTCTCCTTCAAATCTCATCACAGCCATTTATTCCTACTTGCTTTTGGAATGTTAACCCCTTACAGTTTTCAAGTCAGCTTACTTGAGATTTTGAGGGAATGGTGATTATCCTGAAAATTTTAGGTCTCTTGGATATTACAACAGTTCCTGCTACTTCCTCATGTACAAACACTGATTTCATGTAGATTTTGTAGTTGGTGGTGACTGATCTCCTTCCACTCATACTTTTTGTGTTATATGAGAATGTTTACTACCTAATATTACTATGTACATTTTCCATGAGTTTTCAGTTTTATTCTAGCTTGTCTACCCTACCTTCTTGTTTGATTTTATTGGAGGATTTAAACAATTTCAGAAACTATGCTGCCACTCCTGCTTTCTAGCTTGAATTCTATTTACAAGATTTTGTTAAAAGACCTCCAACTTTGCCCTTGATGTTCCTATAGTCCAAATAAGTTCTTGCATCAAGGTCACTATGTTATCTTTTGTGTGTATATTCATTGCTTGTGCTTGTTTTTAATCGTTCAGTCGTGTCTGACTCTTTGCGACCCCCATGGATTGTAGCCCGCCAGGCTCCTCTGTCCATGGGATTCTCCAGGCAAGAATACTGGAGTGGGTTGTTGTGCCCTTCTCCAGGGGATATTCTCAACCCAAGGATCAAACTCAGGTCTCCCTCATTGCAGGCAGATTCCTTACCATCTGAGCTACCAGGGAAGCCCTTACTTAGTGATAATTTGTTGAATGACATCTGAAACTCAGGTTCTTTTCTAATTGCTAGTGGAATAAAGAAATAATTTATCATACCTATCCTTGCTCTCAAGTTTAGAGTATGGCATATGGATTAGAAGTATTAACAAAGGTTTTTAATTCAACATGTTAAATACACATAGGTTCTTTTCACTTTGCCTACCAAGTAACTCCTTTTCTTTTTTCAGAACTTATTGCAGACACCTTCTCATCCCTGAAAAATTCTTTGCAATCCTTTCTTCTCACACCTCATCACCACCAGCTCAAAAGGCACACTCTCCCACTGAGATCTGTATTCACTATTTCTTTTTTTTAGAGAGAGAAAACAACCTGTAAATCTAATATACCTGTCTTTCCTCCTTTTTAGATTTCCTAAAAACAGTGCTTTCAAATATCTCCAACACAATAAAATGGGTAACACGTAGCTGTTGATAATATCCACTGAATGAATGGTTTTAATAGATAAAAGTATTTTAATGAAAAAAAAAGTTTTACAGAGAAAGTACATTTGACCTGGGTCTTAAAATCTTGTATTAATTAATAGGTATTTGAGCGCCGAAGAATTGATGCTTTTGAAGTGTGGTGTTGGAGAAGACTCTTGAGAGTCCCTTGGACTGCAAGGAGATCCAACCAGTCCATTCTGAAGGGGATCAGTCCTGGGATTTCTTTGGAAGGAATGATGCTAAAGCTGAAACTCCAGTACTTTGGCCACCTCATGAGAAGAGTTGACTCATTGGAAAAGACTGATGCTGGAAGGGATTGTGGGCAGGAGGAGAAGGCAACGACAGAGGATGAGATGGCTGGATGGCATCACCGACTCGATGGACGTGAGTCTGAGTGAACTCTGGGAGTTGGTGATGGACAGGGAGGCCTGGCCTGCTGCGATTCATGGGGTCGCAAAGAGTTGGACACAACTGAGTGACTGAAATGAACTGAACTGAACTGAACTGGCAAAGGGGGATTTTTTTCCTTATAAGCATTATCTTTCTTCAGAGGTAGGTTGTTTTATTTAATAACTCAAACTAAAATTCATTACAAATGAATCTTCTCTATGGACTGGTTTCCCAGTAAATTAAATAATGTTAAAGCAACTGTTAAGTGATATACCCATGCTAACTTGTAAAGTTCAAAATTCAGTGAAGCTATGAATATAGTATTAACAGAAGTTTAACATATTTGTGGGAATATGCAGTTGATTCCATTACTGAGATAATGCCACAATGAGCAGTTACAGTAATTTCACACTAATACCGAAAAATCCCTTTTAAGTTCTCAATTTCC
>NW_011494957.1:2232312-2234501 GCF_000754665.1 Bison bison bison | reverse complement strand
CTTCACAAAATCTCTAAAAGGCTGCTATTCTTCCCTTTAGATTTTCTCTTAATATCGACCGGTAACTTCTCATTCTTTCTCTTTAAATGTGAAAAATCATTTTTAAAATCTTTTGCCTTAGCGCCCAACTAGCTCAGTCAGTACAGCATGAAGCTCTTAAAATCTTGTGCCTTATACTTTCATATATTGAATCATTTTCTGCAAAGATCACTCCGTATGAACATTTTCTTTTCACTCAAAAGCTTGTCTAAATAGCTATTTTTCTTTATAAACTGCTACTGATTCAATATGTCTACTGTGTTTTACACAAAGGTGAGTCATAACTTTTGAGTATTTAAAACCCTATGATGATTAATTTAGAATGGATTTGTAAGTCCATGGCTCTATAATTCTATAACCTTTTACTGAACTTGAAAAGCTTATCAGAATCAGATATACAGTCTTTTTAAACTACACTCACATCATTATCACTTAATCCCCCTTCACCAACCCACACATATTCAAAATTATTCACTTCTGTATAGAATCAAAAGCCAAAAATATTGCTAAAAGTTGTTTTTATGCCTCATCAAACTTGGACACAAAAAAACTGAGCACTGTGGTATAGGGTAGACTTCCAAGAGTTGGAGGTTTCCACTCTGACTTACACATAATCTTTGAATTATGTAAACATTTTTTATGTACATGTATTTTCTTGCATTTGCATAACAATCATGGGATCCCTTGTTTCCCCTAAAATTAAATTCACTACAAAGCATAACAAGAAAGAAAAGCCCATATCATTTTGAAAATACCTTTTTATATGTTTATCCAAATATATTTAAATAAATGTTTTATATGTTTATCTAAAGAGTCATAAACATAAAAATAAGGTAAATAATAGCTATGATGAATTTTTATGCATAATTTATTAAAAATTATTCTTAGTCATTGAATGCATTATCAATGACTTCAATTGATATGAAGTCAATTATGTAACTTTAAGTTACATAAACTATATCAGGTGAATTTTTAAAAGTTTTCTTTTTTTGTCAAAGATATTACTGAAATTCATAAAACTTAATTAAGCAGCTTATGGTCATGAAACTAGTAAATGATAGTAAAATATTTGAACTCATTTCTAGTTTATTGCACAGCTCTTTCCACAATAACACACTATTTGCATAATTCTATGAGCAATTCAATCACTGAAGAAATTTAGACTCATAAGTTTTCAAGTCCCAAATTCCTAAAATGAAGTAAAACCTGCTTCATTTTGATTGGTTCAACATTCGTCACATGAGACACTCTGCAAAAATAAATACCACAATGTTACAAAGTTGTTTTACATTACCCAGGACTTCCCAAAGTTTTGAGATCACAGTGTTTTTGTTGGTATGTGTGTTACACACTTCTGTGTTGGATAGCTAGGGATTTTGGAAAATATTGTATGAGATTAGTCACTTATCTGCCTCACTGAATTACCTTTATCTTGAGTTTCTGTTCATTAAAACTGAGTCCAAGATGTTCATTAACGCATTCTTATTTTAAAAGATTTAGTTGAAAATAAGACCTTAATTTTTTCCTTGGAGATGATATTATTACCATTAAAGCTTCAGGTATACAACATTATACTTTGACATGTGTATGCACTACGAACTGATCACCCCACAAGTCGAGTTACCATCCATAATCATGTAGTTGGCTCTCTTTACTCATTTTTCTGGACCCCCAACTTTCCCTTCCTCTGATAAACACTAATCTGATATCTGTTTCTATGTATCTGTTTTTGTTTCACCATTTTTTTTAGATTTTATATATGAATAAAATCAGGCATATTTGTTTTTCTCTGACATATCACATAGCATAATATTGGATTGGCAAAAAAGTTCATTTGGGTTTTTCTCTAAGATACTACAGAAATCCAAATGAACTGTTTGGCAAATCCAATACTTTCAAGAGATATCCATGTTCCAAATGGAAGAATCTCAGAGTTTTTTTTTTTTTATGACTGAGTAGTAGGATGCTAAAGCTGAAACTCCAGTACTTTGGCCACCTCATGAGAAGAGTTGACTCATTGGAAAAGACTCTGATTCTGGGAGGGATTGGGGGCAAGAGGAGAAGGGGACGACAGAGGATGAGATGGCTGGATGGCATCACTGACTCGATGGACGTGAGTCTGAGTGAACTCCGGGAGTTGGTGATGGACA
>NW_011494957.1:2229333-2232212 GCF_000754665.1 Bison bison bison | reverse complement strand
AAGAGGAGAAGGGGACGACAGAGGATGAGATGGCTGGATGGCATCACTGACTCGATGGACGTGAGTCTGAGTGAACTCCGGGAGTTGGTGATGGACAGGGAGGCCTGGCGTGCTGCGATTCATGGGGTCGCAAAGAGTCGGACATGACTGAGCGACTGAAATGAACTGAACTGAACCGAACTGAGTATCCCATTGTGTATATACACCTCATCTTATTTATTCATTCGTCCATCAGTGTACAGGCAGTTTACTTCCATATCTTGGCAATTGTAAATAATGCAGCAATGAATACAAGGGTGCATATATATTTTCAAATTGGTGTTTTCATATTCTTCAGATAAGTACCTAAGATAGAATAACTAGGTCATATGATATTTCTTAATTTTTTGAGCAATATCCATACTGTTTTCCACAGTGACATCATCAGCTTTTAGTAGCAACTGGATAAGGGTGCCCTTTTCTCCACATTTTATTCAACATTTGTTATTTACTGTCTTTTTAATAACAACCATTCTGGGCTACTGAACTGATTCTATCACATGTGAGGTGATATTTCATGGTGCTTTGGATTTGCATTTCCCTAGTAATTAGGGATATTGAGCATTCTTTCATGTGCCTCTTGGCTACCCATATGTCTTTTCTTGGAAAAATAACTCTTTAGGACCTCAGCCCATTTTTAAGTGGGTTGTGTCTTTTTTCTTTAGTCATATGAGTTATTTTTATATTTTAGATATTAACCCTGTATTGAATATATATTCTGTAAATATCTTCTCACATTCTGTAAAATACCTTTTGTTTTGAGATGTTTTCCTTCACTGTTCAGAATTTTTTAGCTTAATGTAGCCCCATTTGTTTATTATTGCTTTGTTTCCATTGCCTTTGGAGTCAGATCCACAAAAGCATCACTAACGATGGATATCAGTAAAATCAAAACTTATGTTTTCTTTTAGGAATTTAATAGTTTCAGGTCTTACATGCAACTCTTTTTTGTTTGTTTGTTTTTAACTTTTTGGAAGCACCACATGCCGTGTGGGATCTTAGTTCGCTGACCAGGGATCAAACATAAGTTCCCTGAAGTGGAAGCATGGAGTCCTAACCACTGGACTTCCAGGGAAAATCCCCACACTCAAGTCTTTAACTCCTTTTGAGTTAATTTTGGTGTATGGCATAAGAGAGTTGTCTAGGTTCATTATTTTGCATGCGACTGTCCAGTTTTTCCAACATCATTTACTGAAAAGACTCTTGTTTCCACTGTATGAGCTTTGCTTATTTGTCATAAATTCAGTTCAGTTGCTCAGTTGTGTCCGACTCTTTGTGACCCCATGGACTGCAGTACGCGGGCCTCCCTGTCCATCACCAACTCCCTAAGCTTGCTCAAACTCATGTCCATTGACTCAATGGTGCCATCCATCTCATCCTCTGTCATCCTCTTCTCCTCCTGCCTTCTATCTTTCCCTGATTCAGGGTCTTTTCCAATCAGTTGACTCTTCCCATCAGGTGGCCAAAGTATTGGAGTCTCAGCTTCAACATCAATCCTTCCAGTGAACATTCAGGACTGATTTCCTTTAGGATTGACTGGTTTGTCATAAATTAATCGACCAAATACATGTGGACTTATTTCTGAACTCTCTATTTTGTCCCATTCATCCATGTATCTGTGTATATGTCAATTTTTGATTGCTATAGATTTGTAGTATAGTTGAAAATCAGGGAGCTTAATGCCCCCAGCTTTGTACTTCTTTCTCAAGAATGTTTTGACTATTTGGATCTTTTGTGATCCCATAAACAATTTAGAATCACCTGTTCAATTTTTGTGGAAGATGTCATTTAAATATTTATAGTGACTGCATTGAATCTTCAAATTGCTTTGGAAGGTATGGACATTTTAACAATAACGAATTATTTCAATTCATGGACACAGAATATCTTTTAATTTATTTGTGTCTTCTTCAATTTCTTTCACTAGTGTTTTAAAATTTTTGGTACCAGATCTTTCACTACCTTGATTACATTTGACACAATTGTAAATGGATTATTTTCTTAATTTCTCTTTATGATAGTTTGTTATAGGTAGAGAAAAACAAAACCGATTTCTGTATATTTAATTTTGTGAGTTTTAATTAATCTTTTCCTATTTTAATTCTTTTCAATTCCCTTTTCTTCTCTAATTGATATGGATAGGACTTCCAGTCCTATTAGCAAACTGAGTCCAACAATTGCATATGGAATGAAATACATTTCATTGCATTGCATATGGAATGAAAATGATCACAGTGGGCATCCTTATCTTTTTCCTGATTTTCGAGAAAAATCTTTTAGCCTTTAACTGTTGAGGATGGTGGTAGTTATCGAATTGTCATATAGGGCTTTTATTTTACTGAAGCATGTTCCTTTGATAGCTGGTTTTTGAAGTTTTTATCATAAATGGTTGTTTGATATTGTCAAATGCTTTTCCACACTTATTGAGATGACCATATGATTTTTATCTTTTATTTTGTTCACTTCAGCTCAGTTCATTTCAGTCGTTCAGTCATGTCCGACTCTTTGCAACCCCATAAATCGCAGCACGCCAGGCCTCCCTGTCCATCACCAACTCCCGGAGTTCATCCAGACTCACGTCCATCGAGTCAGTGATGCCATCCAGCCATCTCATCCTCTGTCGTCCCCTTCTCCTCCTGCCCCCAATCCCTCCCAGCATCAGAGTCTTTTCCAATGAGTCAACTCTTCGTGTGAGGTGGCCAAAGTACTGCAGTTTCAGCTTTAGCATCATTCCTTCCAAAGAAATCCCAGGGCTGATGTCCTTCAGAATAGACTGGTTGGATCTCCTTGCAGTACAAGGGACTCTCAAGAGTCTTCTCCAACACCACAGTTCAAAAGCA
>NW_011494957.1:2229076-2229233 GCF_000754665.1 Bison bison bison | reverse complement strand
AGATTCTTTGGTGCTCAGCCTTCTTCACAGTCCAACTCTCACATCCATACATGACCACTGGAAAAACCATAGCCTGACTAGACTGACCTTTGTTGGCAAAGTAATGTCTCTGCTTTTCAATATGCTGTCTAGGTTGGTCATAACTTTTCTTCCAAGG
>NW_011494957.1:2227572-2228421 GCF_000754665.1 Bison bison bison | reverse complement strand
CGTTTCTCATGATGTACTCTGCATGTAAGTTAAATAAGCAGGGTGACAATATGCAGCCTTGACATACTCCTTTTCCTATTTGGAACCAGTCTGTTGTTCCATGTCCAATTCTAACTGTTGCTTCTTGACCTGCATACAAATTTCTCAAGAGGCAGGTCAGGTGGTCTGGCATTCCCATCTCTCTCTTTTTTTTTTGGCAATGTTATTTTTTTTTTAAATAATGTTTTGTTTTATTTTAATTTTATTTTATTTTTTAACTTTACAATATTGTGTTGGTTTTGCCATATATCAACATGAATCCACCACAGGTATACACGTGTTCCCCATCCTGAACCCTCCTCCCTCCTCCCTCCCCATACCATCCCTCTGGGTAGTCCCAGTGCACCAGCCCCAAGCATCCAGTATCGTGCATCGAACCTGGACTGGCGACTCGTTTCATATATGGTATTATACATGTTTCAGTGCCATTCTCCCAAATCATCCCACCCTCTCCCTCTCCCACAGAGTCCAAAAGACTGTTCTATACATCAGTGTCTCTTTTGCTGTCTCGTATACAGGGTTATTGTTACCATCTTTCTAAATTCCCATCTCTTTCAGAATTTTCCACAGTTTATTGTGATCCACACAGTCAAAGGCTTTGGCATAGTCAATAAAGCAGAAATAGATGTTTTTCTGGAACTCTTTTGCTTTTTCAATGATCCAGCAGATGTTGGCAATTTGGTCTCTGGTTCCTCTGCCTTTTCTAAAACCAGCTTGAACATCTGGAAGTTCACGGTTCACATATTGCTGAAGCCTGGCTTGGAGAATTTTGAGCAGTACTTTACTAGTGTGTGAGATGAGTGCAATTGT
>NW_011494957.1:2193763-2227472 GCF_000754665.1 Bison bison bison | reverse complement strand
AGCTCAACTGGAATTCCATCACCTCCACCAGCTTTGTTCGTAGTGATGCTTTCTAAGGCCCACTTGACTTCACATTCCAGGATGTCTGGCTCTAGGTCAGTGATCACACCATCGTGATTATCTGGGTCGTGAAGCTCTTTTTTGTACAGTTCTTCTGTGTATTCTTGCCACCTCTTCTTGATATCTTCTGCTTCTGTTAGATCCATACCATTTCTGTCCTTTAGCGAGCCCATCTTTGCATGAAATGTTCCCTTGATATCTCTAATTTTCCATTTATTTTGTTAGTGTGTTGTTTCACTTTGATTGATTTGCAGATGTTGAACCATCTTTGCATCCCAAAACAAATTGCACTTTAAAATGGTGCATGATTCATTTATGTATTGTTGAATTCAGTTTCCTAATACTTCATTGAATATTTTTGCAAATGTTTATCAGGTTTATTTTCCTGAGATACCCTTGTCTGGTTTTGAGACCAGCATAATGCTTTCTTTATAAATTGAGTTTGGAAGATTTTCTTCCTCTTCAGTTTTTTTTAAAAGCTCAAGAAAATACATATAAAATCATCTTCTTCTTTTTTTTTTTTTTTGTATACTTTACAGAATTTGCCAGTGAGGTCTTCTGGTCCTGAAGTTTTTCTTGTTGGGAAATTTTAGATTACTCTTTCAATCTCTCTTTGAGTAAGTGGCCTATTTAGATTTTCCTTTTCTTCATGAGGTAGTTTTGAAAGAGTGTATATTTGTAGGAATTTAGAATTCCACTTCTTCTAGGTTGTACAATTTCCTCAGTGCATAATTATTTTAGTTATTTCTCATGATCCTTTGCATTTCTGTGGTATCAGTTGTAACTTCTTTTTTATTTCTGATTTTATTTATTTGAATTTTCTTTTTTCTTTGGTTAGTCTGGCTAAAGGTTTGTTGATTTTTGCTTATATTTTTAAAGAACTAAATCTCAGTTACATCAAACCTATTTTCTTTTTTCAGTCTTTATTTCCACTCTCATTTTTACTTTCATCTTATTCCTCTTCCCTACTTTTTTTTTTTAATTAATTCTGAACTTTGTTCGCTTCATTAGGTATAAAATTACTTTATTTACTTGGAATCTTTTTATTTCTTTATTGAGGCAGGCCTGCATTACTAACAACTTCCCTCTTAGAACTACCTTTGCTGTGTTACATAGAATTTGGTATGCCATATTTCTGTTTTAATTTATCTCTAGGAAAGTTTTGATTTCTTCTTTGATTTCTTTGATGACCCCTTTGTTATTCAGTCACATCTTGTTTAATCTCCACGTATTTGTGAATTTTCCTATTTTTTTCCTTTGATTGATTTCTAGTTTCATACTATTTTGGTCAGAGAAGACATTTGATATTATTTGAAAATTCTTGAATTTTTTTGAGATTTGTTTTGTGAACTAATATGTATTCTTTTGGAGAATTTTCTATATGCCATTGAAAAGAATGTGTATTCTGCTATTTTTAAATAAAATGTTCTGTAGTTTCCTGGTGGCTCAGATGGTAAAGAATCTGCCCACAATGTGGGAGGCACAGGTTTGATTCCTGGGTCAGGAAGATCTCCCTGGAGAAGGGAACAGCAACCCATTCCAGTATTCTTACCTGGAGAATTCCATGGACACAGGAGCCTGGCAGGCTACAAGTCCACTGGGTTGCAAAAAGCTGGACATGGCTGAGCGACTAACACTTTGCTACATCTATTAGTCAGTGTGATTTAGCATACTATTTAACCTAATGACTGCTTATTCATTATCTGTCTGGATGACAGATCCAGTGATGTAGGTGCAATATTAATGCTCTTTACTATTATTGTATTGCTTTCAATTTCTTGCATTAAATCCATTAATATTTGTTTTATATATCTTGGCATTTCTCTGTTGGATGCATAAATGTTTATAAATGTTATATCTTCTTGATGGATCAAGCCCTTTATCATATTTTTAATATCTTTTTTCCTTTTGTTATAGCTTTTGTTTTAAAGTCTATTTTGTCTGACTACTCCAGCTTTCTTTTCATTTCCATTTACTTATTTTTTTCCCATTATTTCACCTTCAGTTTGTGTGTATCCTTTCTTCTGAAGTGAGTCTTTTGGGCAATATATTGACAGAACTGTTTATCCATTCAACGACTCTATGCTTTTTGGTTGGCAAATTTTGTACATCTATATTTATAGTAATTATTACCAGGTATAAATATAAATGTACAAAATTTTCCAACACCTATCACCATTTTTAAATTCTCTTCTGTCTATTTTTGTTATTCTTCTCTGTTCCTTTCCTCTCTTTCTCTCTTCTCTTGCATGTGTGTGTGTGTGTGTGTGTGTGTTTAATGCCAAGTTTAGATTCCTTTCGCTTTTTTTTTTTGTATTTACTATAAGACTTTTTTTATTGTGGTTTCTGTGAGGTTTACATTTAATATTCTATATTAGTAGTAGTTTAAGTTGATAGCACATTCCAAAGCTATCATTTTTTATCCATCCTCAATCATGTTTTATGCTTGCAATGGCATACTTTACATCTTTTTATTTTACACATCCTTGTAATTCAATTTTACTACTGTTTTCTTATAATCTTCATTCTTACTTTATAAGTGATCTAATCCACTACCTTTATGATATATTTGCCTTTTCCTGAGAGATTTTTACTTTTGTATGTTTTTTTATTAGCAATTAGTTTAGCTTAATGAACTCCCTTTACTATATCTTGTAGGGTTAGTTTAGTGATTATACACTTCTTTAGGTTTTGTACACCTGGGAAACTCTTTACAGCTCCTTCAATTCTGAATGATAACTTTGTTAGGTAAAGAATTATTGGCTGATTCTTTTTTCTTTCAGCTTTTTTAATAAATCATGTGGCTCCCTTATGGCCTGTAAATTTTTTGCTGAAAAGTCTTCTGAAAACTTTATGGGATTTTCCTTATACATAACAAGTTATTCTTACTTACTGCTGTTCAGAGTCCCTTAATTACTACTTTAGTTATAATATGTCTTGGAGTATATCTCTTTGGCTTCATCTAACTTGGAACTCTCTGGTTTTCCTCAACCTGGATTCCTATGTCCTTCCCAAGATTAGGAAAGATTTCCATCATGAATTCTTGAAATAATTTTTTTAGTTCATTTCTCTCTTATTCTCTGGGACCCCTACAATATGAATGTTATTAGTATTTTGGTTGATGTCCCAAAGGGCTCTTAAGTTGTTTTGCTCTTTAAATTAAAAAAAAAAAATTGTTACTCTGTCTGAGTGATTTCCATTGTTTTGTCTTCTAGATCATGATTTTTCTCCCTCATCCAATCTGATGTTGAACCCATACAGTGTATTTCTTAGTTGAGTTAAAACTTTGTTTGGTTCTTTCTTTAAAAAAAGTAATAATAATTGAATTAATTGTAGGCTAATTACTTTATAATATTGTGCTGGTTTTTGCCGTACATTGAAATGAATCAGCCACAGGTGTACATGTGTTCCCCCCATCCTGAACACCCCTCTCACCTCCTTTCCTGTCCCATTCCTCTGGGTTGTCCCAGTGCACTGGCTTTGTATGCTCTGTTTCATGCATCAAACATGGACTGGTCATCTATTTCACATATGGTATATACATGTTTCAATGTTATTCTTCCAAATCATCCCACCCTCAACTTCTCCCACAGAGTCCAAAAGTCTGTTATTTACCTCTGTGTCTCTTTTGCTGTCTTGCATATAAGATCATTATTACCGTCTTTCTAAACTCTGATATATGCATTAATATACTGTATTGGTGTTTTTCTTTCTGACTTACTCACTCTGTAGAATAGGCTCCAGTTTCATCCACCTCATTAGAACTGATTCAGATGCATTCTTTTTTATATCTGAGTAATATTCCATTGTGTATATGTACCACAGCTTTCTTTTTCATTTATCTGCCAATGGACATCTAGGTTGTTTCCATGTCCTAGCTATTGTAAACAGTACTATAATGAACAATGGGGTACACGTATCTCTTTCAAATTCTGGTTTCCTTGGCATGTATGCCCAGCAGTGGGATTGCTGGGTGGTATGGCAGTTCTATTTCCAGTTTTTTAAGGAATCTTCATGCTGTTCTCCATAGCAGCTGTACTAGTTTGCATTCCCACCAACAGAGTAAGCGGGTTTCCTTTTCTCCACACCTTCTCCAGCATTTATTTTTTGTAGGCTTTTTGATAGCAGCCATTCTGACCAGCATGAGATAGTACCTCATTGTGGTTTCCATTTGTATTTCTCTGATAATGAGTGAGGTTGAGCATCTTTTCATGTGTTTGGTAGCCATCTGTATGTCTTCTTTGGAGAAATGTCTGTTTAGTTCTTTGGCCCATTTTTTGATTGGGTTGTTTATTTTGCTGGTATTGTGTTGCATGAGCTGCTTGTAGCTGGAAATTAATTCTTTGTAAGTTGTTTCATTTGCTATTATTTTCTCCCATTATGAAGGCTGCCATATCACCTTGCTTACAGTTTGCTTCATTGTGCAAGAGCTTTTAACTTTATTTATGTCCCATTTGTTTATTTTTACTTTTATTTACATTATTCTGGGAGGTGAGTCATAGAGAATCTTGCTGTGATTTATGGCAAAGAGTGTTATGCCTATGTTTTCCTCTAGGAGTTTTATAGTTTCTAGTCTTACATTTAGATCTTTAATCCATTTTGAGTTTATTTTTGCATATGATGTTAGAAAGTGTTCTACTTTAATTCTTTTACAAGTGGTTGACCAATTTTCCCAGCACCACTTGTTAAAGAGATTGTTTTTTCTCCATTGTATATTTTTGTCTCTTTTGTCAAAGATAAGGTGTCCATTGGTACATGGATTTATCTCTGGGCTTTCTATTTTGTTCCATTGATCTATATTTCTGTCTTTGTTCCAGTACTATATTGTCTTGATGGCAGTAGCTTTGTAGTATAGCCTGAAGTCAGCAGGTTTATTCCTCCAGTTCCATTCTTCTCTATCAAGATTGCTTTGGCTATTCGAGGTTTTTTGTATTTTCATACAAATTGTGAAATTATTTGTTCGAGTTCTGTGAAAAATACCACTGGTAGCTTGATAGGGATTGCATTGAATTTATAGATTGCTTTGGGTAGTATACTCATTTTCACTATATTGATTCTTCCAATCCATGAACATAGCATATTTCTCCATCTATTTGTATCATCGTTGATTTGTTTCACCAGGGTTTTATAGTTTTCTATATATAGGTCTTTTGCTTCTTTATGTAAATTTATTCCTAAGCATTTTATTCTTTTCATTGCAATGGTAAATAGGATTGTTCCTCAGTTTCTCTTTCTGTTTTCTCATTGCAAGTGTATAGAAATGCAGGGGATTTCTGTGTATTAATTTTATATCTTGCAACTTTACCATATTCATTGATTAGCTCTAGTAATTTTCTGGTGGTGTATTTAAGGTATTCTATGTAGAGGATCATGTCATCTGCAAACAGTGAGCGTTTTATTTCTTCTTTTCCAATCTGAATTCCTTTTATTTCTTCTTCTTCTTTGATTGTTGTGGCTAAAAGTTCCAAAACTATGTTGAATAGTAGTGGTAAGAGTGGACACCCTTGTCTTGTTCCTGACGTTAGAGGAAATGCTTTCAATTTTTCACCATTGAGGATAATGTTTGCTGTGGGGTTATCATATATGACTTTTATTATGTTGAGATATGTTCCTTCTTTGCCTGCTTTCTGGAGAGTTTTTATTATAAATGTTTGTTGAATTTTTTCAAAGGCTTTCTCTGCATCTATTGACATAATCTTATGGTTTTTATCTTTCAATTTGTTAATGTGGTGTATCACATTGATTGATTTGTGAAAATTGAAGAATCCTTGCATCCCTGGCACAAAGTGCACTTGATGATGATGTATGACCTTTTCAATATGTTGTTGGATTCCGTTTGCTAGAATTTTGTTGAGGATTTCTGCATCTATGTTCATCAGTGATATTGGCCTGTACCTTTCTTTTATTGTGGCATCTTTGTCTGGTTTTGGTGTTAGGGTGATGGTAGCCTCATAGAATGGGTTTGGGAGTTTACCTTCCTCTGCAATTTTATGGCAGAGTTTGAGTAGGATAGGTCTTAGCTGTTCTCTAAATTTTTGGTAGATTTCACCTATAAGCCATCTGGTCCTTGACTTTTGTTTGCTGGAAGATTTTTTATTACAATTTCTATTTCCATCCTTGTGATGGGTCTGTTAAGATTTTCTACTTTTTCCTGGTTCTGTTTTGGAGAGTTATACTTTTCTAAGAATTCATCCATTTCTTCCAAGTTGCCCATTTTATAAGCATAGAGTTGCTGATACTACTCTCTTATGATCGTTTGTATTTCTGTGCTGTCTGTTGTGATTTCTCCATTTTCATTTCTAATTTTGCTGGTTGGATTTTTCTCCTCTTTTTCTTGATGAGTCTGGCTAATGGTTTGTCAATTTTATATATCTTCTCAAAGAACCACCTTTTAGTTTTGCTGATATTTGCTATAGTCCCCTTTGTTTCTTTTTCACTTGTTTCACTCTGATTTTCATGATGTCTTTTCTTCTACTAACTTCAGGGTTCTTCATTTCTCCTTTTTCTAGTTGACTTGGATGTAAAGCTAGGGTATTTATTTGATTTTTCTCTTGCTTTTTGAGATAAGCTTGTATTCCTATGAATTGTCCTCTTAGCACTGCTTTTACTGAATCCAATACATTTGGGTTGCTGTGTTTATATTTTAATTTGATTCTATGCATATTTTGATTTCCTTTTTTAATGCTTCCATGATCTGTTGGTTATTCAGAAGCATGTTGTTTAGGCTCCTTCAGTTCAGTTTAGTCATTCAGTCATATCTGATTCTTTTTTTTTTTTTTATCATTATTATTTTTTTTTTACTTTACAATATTGTATTGGTTTTGCCATACATCAACATGCGATTCTTTATGACTCCATGTACTGCAGCATGACAGGCTTCCCTGTCCAGCACCAACCCCCAGAGTGTACTCAAACTCATGTCCATAGACTCGGTGATGCCAAACAACCATCTCATCCTCTGTTGTTCCCTTCTCCTCCTGCCTTAAATCTTTCCCAGCATCAGGGTCTTTTCAATAGGTCAACTGTAGGCATCAGGTGGCCAAAGTATTGGAGTTTCAGATTCACCATCAGTCCTTCCAATAAATATTCAGGACTGATTTCCTTTAGGATGGACTGGTTTGATCTCCTTGTAGTCCAAGGGACTCTCAAGTGTCTTCTCCAACACCACAGTTCAAAAGCATCAATTCTTTGGCACTCAGCTTTCTTTATAGTCCAATTCTCACATCCGTATATGACTACTGGAAAAACCATAGCTTTCACTAGATGGACCTGTGTTGGCAAAGTAATGTCTCTGCTTTTTAATTTGATGTCTAGGTTAACCAGAACTTTTATTCCAAGGAGCAAGCGTCTTTTAATTTCATGACTACAGTCAATATCTGCAGTGAATTTGGAGCCCCCAAAAAATAAAGTCTGTCACTGTTTCCATTGTTTCCTGCATCTATTTGCACCTGCACCTGCCCTGAAGTGAGAGGACCATATGCCATGATCTTAGTTTTCTGAATGTTGAGTTTTAAACCGATTTTTTCACTCTCCACTTTTACTTTCATAAATAGGCTCTATAATTCTTCTTCACTTTCTGCCATAAGGGTGGTGTCATCTTCATATCTGAGGTTATTGATATTTCTCCCAGCAATCTTAATTCCAGCTTGTGCTTCATCCAGCCCAGTATTTTGAATGATGTACTCTGCATGTAAGTTCAATAAGCAGGGTGACAATATACAGCCTTGACGTACTCCTTTCCTGATTTGGAAACAGTCTGTTGTTTCATATCCAGTTCTAACTGTTGCTTCTTGACCTACACACAGATTTCTCAAGAGGCAGATAAGGTGGTCTGGTATTCCCACCTCTTTAAAAGTTTTCCACAGTTTGCTGTGATCACCCAGTCAAAGGCATAGTCACTAAAGCAGAAGTAGATGTTTTTCTGGAACTCTCTTGCTTTGTTGATGATCCAACGGATATTGGCAATTTGATCTCTCGTTTCTCTGCATTTCTAAACCAGCTTGAACATTTGGAAGCTCATGATTCATGTACTGTTAAAGCCTGGCTTGAAGAATTTTGAGCATTACTTTGCTAGCATGAGAGCTGAGTGCAATTCTGTGGTAGTTTGAGCATTCTCTGGCATTGCCTTTCTTAGGGATTGGAATGAAAACTGACCTTTTCCAGTCCTGTGGCCACTGCTGAGCTTTCCATATTTGCTGGCACCTTGAGTGCAGCACTTAACAGCATCATCTTTTAGGATTTGAAATAGTTCAGCTGGAACTCCAGCTTGACTCCAGCTCACCTCGACTACCTTTGTTCATAGTGATGCTTTCTAAGGCCCACTTGACTTCAGATTCCAGAATGTCTGGCTCTAGGTGAGTGATCACAGCATCGTGGTTTCTTTGGAACTCTGCATTCAGATGGATATATTTTTCTTTTTCTCCCTTGTCCCTCACTTCTCTTCTCAGCTATTTGTAAGGCCTCCTCAGACAACCATTTTGCTTTTTTGCATTTCTTTTTCTTTGGCTGGTCTTGATCACTGCCTGCTCCTGTACAATGACATTGAGTTCTGTCCATAGTTCTTCAGGGACTCTGTCCATCAGATCTAATCCCTTGAATCTATTTGTCATTCCACTGTATAATCATAAGGGATTTGATTTAGGTCATACCTGAAGATTTTAGTGGTTTTCCCTACTTTCTTCAATTTAAGTCTGAATTTTGCAATAAGGAGTTCATGATATGAGTCATAGTCAGCTCCTAGTCTTGATTTTGCTGACCATATAGAGCTCCATCTCCGACTGCAAAAAATATAGTCAATTGATATCAGTATTGACCATCTGGTGATGTCCATGTGTAGAGTCATCTCTTATGTTGTTGGAGGACGGTGCTTGTTATGACTGCTGCATTTTCACGCCAGAACTCTGTTAGCCTTTGCCCTGCTTCATTTTGCACTCCAAGGCCAATCATGCCTGTTACTTTGGGTATCTCTTGACTTCCTAATTTTGCATTCCAGTCCCTATCATGAAAAGGACATCTTCTTTTGATGTTAGTTCTACGAGGTCTTGTAGGTCACCATAGAACTTCAGTTCTTCAGGATTACTGTTTGGGGCATAGACTTGGATTACTGTGATATTGAATGATTTGCCTTGGAAATGAACAGAAATCATTTGCTCATTTTTGAGATGCAGCACCCAAGTACTGCATTTCAGACTCTTGTTGACTGTGTGGGTTACTCCATTTCTTCTAAGGGATTCTTGCCCACATATAGATATAATGGTTGTCTGAATTATATGCAGAGTACATCATGAGAAATGCTGTACTGGATGAAGCACAAGCTGGAACCAAGATTTTCTGGAAAAATTAATAACCTCCAATATGCAGACAACACCACACTCATGGCAGAAGGAGAAGAAGAACTAAAGAGCCTCTTGATGAAAGTAAAAGAGGAGAATGGAAAAGTTGGCTTAAAACTCAACATTCAGAAAATGATGATCATGGCATCTGGTCCCATCACTTCATGGCAAATAGATGGAGAAACAGTGGAAACAGTGTCAGACTTTATTTTGGGGGGCTCCAAAATCACTGCACATGGTGAGTGCAGCCATGAAATTAAAAGACGCTTACTCCTTGGAAGAAAAGTTATGACCAACCTAGACAGCATATTAAAAAGTAGAGACATTACTTTGCCAACAAAAGTCTGTCTAGTCAAGGCTATGATTTTTCCAGTAGTCATGTATGGTTGTGAGAGTTGGACTATAAAGAAAGCTGAGTGCTGAAGAATTGATGCTTTTGAACTGTGATGGTGGAGAAGACTCTTCAGAGTCCCTTGGACTGCAAGGAGATCCAACTAGTCCATCCTAAAGGAGATCAGTCCTGGGATTTCTTTGGAAGAACTGATGTTGAAGCTGAAACTCCAATATTTTGGCCACCTGATGTGATTTGAAAAACACTGATGCTGGGAAAGATTGAAGGTGGGAAAAGGGGATGACAGAGGATGACATGGATGGATGGCATCACCAACACAATGGACATGAGTTTGAGTAGACTCCTGGAGTTGGAGAGGGAGACAGGGAGATCTGGCAAGCTGCAGCCCCTGGATCACAAAAAGCTGGACACACCTGAGCAACTGAACTGAACTGAATTCCAGTCCATTTTAGTTCACTGATTCCTAAAATGTCGATATTTGCTCTTGCCATCTCCTCTTTGACCACTTCCAAATTACCTTGATTCATGACTAGGTTCCTATGCAATTCATTCCAGATTCCTATGCAATTTGTTCTTTTCAGCATCAGGCTTTACTTCCATCGCCAGTCACATACACAGCTGGGTATTGTTTTCACTTTGGCTCCATCTCTTCATTGTTTCTGGAATTATTTGTCCACTCTTCTCCAGTAGCATACTGGGCACCTACCAACCTGGGGAGTTCATCTTTCAGTGTCATATCTTTTTGCCTTTTTATGCTGTTCATGGGGTTCTCAAGGGAAGAATACTGAAGTGGCTTGCCTTTCCTTTCTCCAGTGGACCATGTTTTGTCAGAACTCTCCACTATGACCCATCCATCTTGGGTGGCCCTACATGGCATGGCTCATAGTTTCATTGAGTTAGACAAGGCTGTGGTCCATGTGATCAGATTGTTTAGTTTTCTGTGATTGTGGTTTTCATTCTTTCTGCCCTCTGATGAATAAGGATAAGAAGCTTCTGGAAACTTCCTGATGGGAGAGACTGACTGTGGGGGAAATTGGGTCTTATTCTGATGGGGGAGCCATGCTCAGTAAATCTTTAATCCAATTGTTTATTGATGGGTGGGGCTGTGTTCCCTCCCTCTTGTTTGGCCTGAGGCCAAACTGTTGACCCATGCCTCCACAGGAGACTCGTGGACACTCACAGGCAAGTCTGACTCAGTCTCTTGTGGGAACACTGCTCCTTTCTCCTGGCTCCTGGTACATGCAAGGTTTTGTTTGTGCTCACCAAAAGTCTGTTTCCCTAGTCCTGTGAAAGTTCTGCAGTCAAATCCCACTGGTGCCCTAAGTCAAATTTCCTGGGAGTTCTCAGTCCCTTTACCAGATCCCCAGATTGGGAAATCTGTTGTGGGTCCTAGAGCTTTCTTAGCAGTGTGAGATTGTTTTAGTATAATTGTTCTGCAGTTTGTGGGTTGTCTGCTTTGCGGCTCTATGTTGGGTAATGCTGCATGACCCAGGTCTGCTACAGCCAGAGCCCCTGTCCCTGTGGCAGGTCACTGCTAACCCATGACTCTGCAGGAGACAAACACTCAAAGGCAGTTCTGGCTCAGGTGTTTTGGGGGCTGGTCCTTCCCATACAGGATTAAGGGTTGGGATTCCTGATGTGGAGCCTGAATCCTTTGCTGGTTAGGAGAAAGATCTAACCCTTGGTGATCCCACTCAGTTGTGGTTCACTGGTTGGACTGTTGC
Organism: Bison bison bison; assembly: GCF_000754665.1. Classification (NCBI taxonomy): domain Eukaryota; kingdom Metazoa; phylum Chordata; class Mammalia; order Artiodactyla; family Bovidae; genus Bison; species Bison bison. The sequence continues at coordinate 2,216,004 of NW_011494957.1, read as the reverse complement.
ATTTTTCTTGGCAAGACTGTCTCTCTGCCTCTTCTACCCATCTTAATGCTATACTTTCCCCCTTTTGTTGTGGGTGCTTTGTTCATTCAGTGTTCAGGTCCCTTTCTGCATAAATTATTCCATATGTCATTGTAGATTTGTTGCATCCATGAGAGGAAGTGAGTTCAGCTTCAACACTGCCATTTTGAACTCTCAAGACTGGGATATTTTTAATGTGGATTGTGCTTTGCTTTCAGAAGTATCTATACTATCAGATGCTCTCAAAACTTGAATATAATTTTGTCATTTAATTTTTTAAGCATTAGAACTTCTTTCATAAGTCAACTAGTCATATTGTCACCATTATTTAATTTAGTAGTTAATGAAAATAGGAAACAGTTTTACTTGGAGAAAGTGATGAAATGCTACAGAAAGGCATTTGAAGATAAACATTGCTTCTGAAAATAAAACTAGAGATCACTTTTATGCTATTTTTTACTGCCAACCTAAATTTCAAATAGCTTCACAATGTGGAATAATTAGATTACTTAAGGAGAGCAAACACACTAACTTCAGAATTAATAAGAAGATGTCAGTATTTATCCCCATTCTACTGTTGCAGAAGAATGCTTTTTAAAAATTCACGTTAGATGTTTGTGAGGCTCTGTGCTATTTTCAGTAAAATGAGGAACCTTCCAGGATTTATAAGGCAATTATCTTATCAGATTGTTATATTGCTTTCTTAAAATTCTTTAAATTCCCCAAAGCATTTACATCACAAACCAGGAGCTAATACCTTTTTTTGGAATTATTTGTCTTCCTAGAGGTTTAATTGAGCATCAGCCTGAGACCAAAAGAGTTACTCAGCAACATGTAATTGTCAAGCAGTTAACATATGCCACAACTTCATCAAACCTCATGGAAGAAGATAATAAATGACATCGTAATTCCTGAGGAGGCTGAAGGATGCATTTGAAATTAAATATGATCCTTTTAACACCATGAAATCTATCAAAGGCTCATTTCATGTGATATATAAGATAGCATGTGAAACAGAGCTTTTAGAAATTTAGAATATATTTTTTAAACCTTAGGATTTATGGCATAATTCCTGTAAGATTTCATATCATAGGATCTATGCATGATTTGTGTGGGACCTTTAATTTCAAAAGGTCTCTTTCCACACACAGATTTTTGCCACTGCATTCCAAAGCTGTCATCTACCTCGTGCCTTAAAAAAAAAAAGTAACAATAAGTAGTGATGCTTTCATCATATGGGTTGCTGCTGCTGCTAAGTCGCTTCCGTCGTGTCCAACTCTGTGTGACCCCATGGACTGCAGCCTTCCAGGCTTCTCCATCCATGGGATTTTCCAGGCAAGAGTACCGGAGTGAGATGCCATCATCAAATGGGCAAGTTCATCTAAAAGTTCTTTCTCTTCCTTTCTTGGGTATCACTTTCCAAAATTATACACATACTTTTTTTTTTTTTTTGTAAAATTACCTTATTAAAATATCTACTCTTAAGTAGACAGAAAATTTCAGGAAGGCTGGGCCATGTTAAGATCAGCTCAAACTTCACTCTTGTTGTCTTAGCACACAGTCTGGTACATAGTAGAAATTTGGTAAGCAATCTATGAATTGAAATCTTGTTTTGTGAATTTACCAATTAGTCCTAGTTTTACTTTTGAAAACTTTCAAAAAAAAGTCTCTCTATTGTGGCAGCAATTTGAATGAAGTTATTGTGAAAGAAACAGGTGATTTTTCCTCTATATCATGTAGGACTAGGTTTGCCTTTATCAGAAAAAAATAACAATAGCATACAAGAGACAGAAAGTAATTTCTGTCTCCGGAAGCACCCTGGAAGAGCTCAATCATGGACTGACAACTGATATCTCATTGTTGCATCCTGTGACTCATAAAAACCATTGTGGGAGGTTCTCTTCCTAAATTCTCTTTATAAACAAATTTACTGATACACTTGTGCTAGCTTATTTATGTTGTAGACATCAAAAAAGAAGAAAATTGTTCTTTCCTCTTTAGCAGTGCTATACTAGCCAAACTTGAAGCAGACATGTGGATGACAAGAGTACAGTAATACTGTGTCCATATGACTAGGTTTTGGCCTCTGAGATATCCATGAAGATGACATGTGCAGATTCTGGGGATTTTCCTAAAAAGTAACTTTCTTCTGATTTTCTTTCTTTCTTCTTGCTAACTAGAATGACAACATGAAGGTTGGAGTTCAAGCAGTTTTGGGGGCATCTATGGTCACTTAACAAAAGAGGCCTGAATGTCTGATTAGTAAGAAAGAAAATGCTTGGTTCCACAGAGCACACCAGCCATGGGACCAACATCTCCAGGATCTGCCATGAGAAAAAAAATAATAATGATAATTTGTGTTTGGTTTACAGAACTAGTCTCTTGCAACCAAAATCTAATCCAAACCAATAAATTACCTTGTTTCTTCATATCTCATCCCAGGATGGTTAAGCCTTTACCATTTCTGTAAGTGTCTCATTTCTTTTGAAAATATATAAACCTGAAGACAAATGTTAATTCTAGCATTCTTTGTAGCCATTAAAATGTACTCATAATTTTGGGAAATGTTGCATTGACTGGAAACTGTCAGGCTAAAGACTAAAGGAACTGTACATAAACACTGTACTCAAACCAAGAAATTTGTTTCTTGTGGTAGTACAGGTTAACAATTCAATAACTGTTTTACGTGTAAATGGGAATTGAACAAGTAAGTAAATTGATATGGATGGTGGGAGTCAGAGAGGAAAATTATAGATGAGAAAATTTCTCTAAGATTAGAGTAAACCCTGTTTTTCCATTTACATGGTACATGATTCATCCCTAATGTGGTTTATATAATGATGGGTTTGAATCTGATATTGTTCTCATTGAGATTTTAACCCCTTTGCCATGGTTTTTACAGAAAGCTGTGGGTATTTATCAGAAGCACTAGTTTAAACATCTTGCAGTTTCTAATTTTTTTTCTGCCTTAAAAACAAAATGTCTCCAAAGAAAAACTCTCACTAAGAAATCTCTAATCACATCCCTTCTCTGTTCAAATGGTCTTTCATTGTTGTTTAGTCACTAAGTTGTGTCTGACTCTTTTGTGACACCATAGACTATAGCCTGCCAGGCTCCTCTGTCCATGGGATTTCCCAGACAAGAATACAGGAGTGGGTTGCCATTTCCTTCTCTAGGGAATCTTCCCTCCCCAGTTATCAAACGTGTGCCTCTTGCTTTGGCAGGCAGGTTCTTTACCATCGATCCAGTAGGGAAGCCCTCAAATAGTCTTATGGGATGCAAAATCCTTACTCTTCAGAACTGTCCCGGTTTCAAATCAAACGTGTATTTACAGTTTGTTTGTCATATTTCTGCATGACCCGTACACCTTTCAAAATTCCCAAATACATCTTTAACCTTCCCCATTTTCCCACCATCATAATCTCTATTTTAGCTACATTTTTCACAGACTAGTCACCTATTGTTCTGTCATCACTCCTATTTAAGGCTAAAATTAAATGCCACACATTCCATGAAGATCCATCTATTCTGTTCTTTCCAGCAAGAACTGATCATCCTATTCTCTGAGCTCATAAGGCTATTTAGCTGTTTTTTAAGAAATGTATTTCATTCTACTTGGCAGCATAAATGTGTGTATACAAATGTGTCTGGACATGTATTTGCTGTATTCAGTTGCTATTTATCATGATAACTCATTTCAAGTTCCATCACTTCTGTTACATAAGTAAGAACTGTGCTTCCCCTACCAACTAATAAGAGGTACTTGTGAAAAGAAGAAAGATTATGCTTTCATGATGATATAATTGTACTAGAAACACCAGTTGTATATATTACCCTAAGAAAAACTTCCTGAAGCTTGATGAAAATTCAAGCTGAAATGATAAAAAATTTATACCACATTATGTGTATTTTGACCACATTATTACATTTTTCCAAATTTGTAAACAAATGTGTGCATATATTAGAATTTGTCACCCTATAAACTTATGTGTCTATTTCCCCCAATTCAAGACTTTCCAGGTGGCATTGGTGATGAAGAATCTTGCTGCCAATGCAGGAGACACAAGAGATGCAATTTCAGTCCCTGGGTTGGGAAGATCCAGTACAGTAGGAAATGGCAACCCACTCCAGTACTCTTGCCTGGAAAATTCCATGGGCAGAGGAGCCTGGAAGGCTACAATCCACAGGGCTACAAAGAGTCAGACATGTCTGAGTGACTGAGAACACACATACCCAAGTTCATATTATATTTGTTGAGCCAGATACAGGTATTTTACCTGTGAACAACACAGCTATGGTCCTTAGCCTTCTAGACTTTGTTGTCTTTGAGGGTGTAAAGAGTGTACTAAATAAGCAATTACAAAATCCTAAATTTTTGGTTAGGGAAGTCCTGAACATTGGTTCTATGAGAGTGGTTATGGAAGGCAAATAACCCAAGCTCCAGAGGTCAAGAAAAGCTCCCTGGAGAATGTGTTTAAGATATGATCCCATAACATTCCCATACACTGATGCAAGTGAGAATAACCTATCAAGGGAATAGAAAGAAGTTCAAAGTAATAATTTAATTTGTAATGAGAGGAAATAGAAATGAAAGTAATGGGAAATGAAACCAGGGGTCAATGAACAATTTCAAGAAGACTAGCACAAAGTTCCAACAAATTAAAACCCTGTCCTGTGCTTCTTGTTGTTTGATTTTATAAAAACATTGTGTTTGTTATTACATTTTTCTACAAATTTGCTTAGGTTAACTGTTTGCATAATTACTAAACCTTTAAGATGTTTAGTAATTTTCCTCCTTTAAAAATGTTACAGAAACTTTAAGGGAGTCATTGTTTTTCCAGTATTATGATTATTCATATCATCTCAAGTATAGATTGATTCATAATAATAATTATAAAAGTAATTCATCATAATTTATTGTTGTTTTTGTTCAGTAATCCAGTCATGTCCAGCTGTTTGCAACCCCATGGACTGCAGCATGCCAGGCCTTCCTGTCCCTCACCATCTCCCAAAGTTTGCCCAAATTCATGTCCATTTCATTGGTGATGTCATCCAGCCATTTTATCCTCTGATGTCCTCTTCTCCTTCTGCACTCAATCTTTCCCAGCATCAGGGACTTTTCCAATAAGTTGGTTGTTCGTATCATATGACCAAAATACTGTCACTTCAGCTTTAGCATCGGTCTTCCCAACTAGTATTCAGGTTTGATTTCCCTTAAGATTGACTGGTTTGATCTCCTTGCTGGCCAAGGGACCCTCGGGAGTCTTCAGCACCACAGTTCAAAGACATCAGTTCTTTGGCGTTCTGCCTTCTTTATGGTCCAGCTCTCACAACTGTACATGACCACTGGGAAGACTGTTACCATGAAGTAATGGGGCTGGATGCCATGTTCTTAGTTTGTTTAATATTTAATCTCAAGCCGACCCTTTCACTCTCTTCCTTCACCTTACCAAGAGGCTCTTTAGTTCCAGCAAGTATTCAGGTTTGATTTCCCTTAATATTGAGTGGTTTGATCCCCTTGCTGTCCAAGGGACCCTCAGGAGTCTTCTCCAGCACCACAGTTCAAAGGCATCAGTTCTTTGGCATTCTGCCTTTTTTATGGCCCAGCTCTCACAACTGTACATGACCACTAGGAAGACCATAGCCTTGACTACATAAACCTTTGTCAGCAGAGCAGTGTCTCTTTTCAACACACTGTCTAGGTTTGTCAGAGTTTTCCTGCCAAGAAGCAATCATCTTCTGATTTCATGGCTACAGTCACCATCCACTGTGATTTTAGAGCCCAAGAAGAGGAAATCTGTTACTACTTTCACTTTTTCCTCTTCTATTTGCCATGAAGTAATGGGGCCGGATACCATGTTCTTAGTTTATTTAATATTTAGTCTTAAGCCAACTCTTTCACTCTCCTCCTTCACCTCACCAAGGGGCTCTTGTTTGTCTTCATTTTCTGCCATTATGTATCATTCACATAGCTGAGGTTGTTGTTGTTTCTCTGCCTATCTTGATTCTGGATTGTAACTCATCCAGCTCAGCATTTCTCATGATATACTCAGCATATAGGTTAAACAAACAGGGTGACAGCAGACAGCCCTGTCGTACTCCTATATCAATCTTGAACCAAGATTGTTAGTTGTTCCACACAGGATTCTAACTATTGCTTCTCGACCTGCATACAGGTTTCTCAGGAGCTGGGTATTCCCATCTCTTTAAGAGATTTCCACAGTTTATTATGAGCCACACCATCAAAGGCTTTAGCATAGCTGATGCAACAGAGGTAGATGTTTTTCTGGAATTCACTAAATTTCTCTATAATCCAGTGAATGTTGGCAATTTGATCTCTGGTTCCTCGTCCTTTTCTAAACCCAGCTTGGACATCTGGAAGTTCTAGGTTTGCCTAATGCTGGAGCCTAGCATGCAAGATTTTAAGCATGACCTTACTAGAATGGGAGATAAGTGCAATTGTCCAATGGTTGGCACATTCTTTAGTACTACCCTTCCTGGGAATTGGGATAAAAATTGACCTTTTCCAGTACTGTGGCCACTACTGGGTCTTTCAGATTTGTTGACATATGGAATGCAACACCTGGATGGCATCATCCTTTAGAGTTTTGAATAGTTCTACTGGAATTCCATCACATCCACTAGCCTTATTAACAGCAGTGCTTCCTAAGGCCCACTTGCCCTCACACCCCAGAACGTCTGGGTCTGGGTGACTGACAACACCATCGTAGTAAACCAGTTCATTAAGATCTTTTTTGCACAGTTCTATGTATTCTTTCCCTCTCTTCTTGATCTCTTCAGCATCTCCTAGGTATTCCCAGTTTCTGTCCTTTATTGTGCCCATCTTTTGGTGAAATATTCCCTTGACATCTCCAATTTTACTGAAGAGGTCTCTAGTTTTTCCCCTTCAGTTGTTCTCTTCTAGTTTTATGCACTGTTCATTGAAGAAGCCCTTCTTGTCTCCCCATGCTGTTGTTTGGAACTGTGCACTTAGCTGAACATACCTTTTTCTTTCTCCCTTGCTTTTCACTTTTTTCTTTAGTTATTTGTAAAGCCTCCTCAGCTAGCCCCTTTGCCTTCTTGCTTTAGGTTTACTTTGGGATGGTTTTGTTTGCTGCCTCAGGTACAATAATACAGACCTCTGTCCATAGTTCAGGCACTCTGTTTACTAGATTTAATCCCTTGAATCCATGCATTACCTCCACTGCGTATTTATAGGGGATTTGATTTAAGTCATATCTAGCTGGCGCAGTGGTTTTCCCTGCTTTCTTTAGTTTAAGACTGCATTTTGCTACAAGAAGCTGATGATCTGAGCCACAATCAGCTCCAGGTTTTTTTTTTTTTTTTTTGCTGACTGTATACAGCTTCTCCATCTTCAACTACAAAGAATGTAATTTTGATTTCAGTGCTCACCATTTGGTGATGTTCATGTGTAAAGTTTGTCTCTTGTGTTGTTGAAAAAGGGTATTTTCTATGACCAGTGCATTCTTTTGAAATAATTTAGTTAGCCTTTGCCCTGCTTCATTTTGTTCTCCAAGGCCAAACTTGCCTGTTACTCCAGGTATCTCTTGACTTCCTGCTTTTGCATTCCAATCTCCAGTGATGAATAGAACATCTTTTTTGGTGTTAGTTCTAGGAGGTCTTTGAGGTCTTCTTGGTCTTCATAGAATTCATCAACTTCAGCTTCTTTGGCACTGGTGATAGGGACATAGACTTGAATAACTGTGATTTTGAATGGTTTGCCTTGGAAATGAACCCAGATTATTCTGTCATTTCTGAGGTTGCACCCAAGTACTGCATTTTGGACCCTTTTGTTGATTATAAGGGATACTCCAATTCTTCTATAGGATTCTTGCCCACAGTAGTAGATATAATGGTCATCTGAATTAAATTCGCCAATTCCTGTCCATTTTAGTTTACTGATTTCTAAGATGTCAATGTTTATTCTTATCATCTCCTGCTTGACCATGTCCAATTTCCCTTGTTTCATGGATCTAACATTCCAGGTTCCTATGCAATGTTGTTTTGTGCAGCATCAGATTTTACTTTCATCACCAGAGCCATAATTGATAGTAATCCATAATAATGACTGACTCATGATCATGTGTTCAATGATTTCCAAAACTGACTTTGTGAATTTAATTATGTGTCTAACAATAGTGTCCCCTATGCTCTAATCTACTAAATGTTGCTAATACTATCACGTAGAATATTTGAATTCTTGAGTTGGAGAATGCAAGAGTTTTAATATACTTTGTAACATAGATAATTCAGTGGCTTCCTGATCCCATTCTCCTTCTCATGGCTCTCTTCTGTGTATGTGAATTTGCCTTCCTCCTTTTCTTTTATTTTGGGATATTTTCTTTTTCTTTTTCTTCTTTATTTCTCTATCATTCTTGCTTTTTTGCATCTTCTTTTCTCCTCATTTTCACAGCACTTGCTAATCTTACTACTTAGACTAATACTCAATCAATAGGCAACAGTTATTGGGCATCAACTATGTTCCAGGTATTTTGTATATATTATTTCACATAACTATTGCAAATTTCCTATAAAATAATGGTGTGACTAGAATTTCTCAGATGAAGAAAACCATTTCAGGGACACTAAATGGTTTTCTTAAAATTCTCTTATCTAGTAGAAGAACCAAGAATCACATTCACGTTTCCATTACTCAAAATTTTCTTTTCTCTATCCTTTGATACACAGATCTCTAAAGTACCTTAAAGTCAATGTCAACCATTAGTTCTAATATTCTAGCTATCAAGGGGAAAACAAACAAACAAAAAAAATTCTCACACAAGCTGGTATGGAAGACTAGAGATAGAGTAATAGATTGCCCAAAGTCATTCAGCACAGACCCATAAAACTTTCTTCCCTGTTCCATGTCCCCAAACACTCCACATACCAGGGAAAGACCCTGTTCAATACTTGAAAAATACAGCAAGAGATGTAACATTTGAGTAGAAACCCTGTAGTAGATTGTTAGTGTCTGCAGGCAAGAGAGTTATCTATCAGCAGAAGCTAACAGTGAGATACAGTTGTGAAAATAAAGTTGATCTAAATTTAGAAAAGAAAAAGATGGCATATTCTTTTTATTGCAGCCTAAAACCTCTATTAACATAGGTGAACAAATAACATATGAGACATGCTAGTCACAAATCAGACTAGCATGTCTTATAGGGCAACACCTGGAGTCTGAGCTCTGCATTAAACTGGACCCAATTCCAAAACTGGAGAGATGATCAAAGGACACATTGAAATGGGAGAAAACTATCTAAGCAGAATATTTCATTTTTAAAGATCCTAGAGAGTCAGCTAGCACCTTGGCTATTAAGTCTAAAAAGTGGCTTATCTCACAACTGCAGCTTGTTTTGAGTAGGCTGCCATTGAAGCTACACTCATTTATTCATCCAAGTGTAATTATGAGAGCAGCCGCTACTATTAGGGACTATGCCAGGTGTTGTGGATAGGCAGTGGAGCTTATATTCTACAGGAAAAATAATAGTCAGAAATAAATTAGTACATAATATGAGACATTGATTGGCTTCCCAGGTGGCGCTACTGGTAAAGAACCTGTCTACCAATTTGGAAGATGCAAGAGATGTTAGTTAGATCCCTGGGTGGACAAGACCCCTTGGAGAAGGAAATGGTAACCCACTCCAGTATTCTTGCCTGGAGATTCCCATGGACAGAGGATCCTGATTCATAGAGTCACAAATCAGACTAGACTCATCAGATGTGATTGAAGAGACTTGGCAGGCATGCATGTGACATTGATGGGATAGCAAAATCAAACCAGGAGATATAAAGTGAGAGACATAAAGTGTTCCCTGACATATGGCTGTAGGTGAAACCTTTAATAACATGGTGATATTTGACGATCAACTAGGATTACACGGGGGAGTAAGTTATGAAGATAAATGGCTGAATACCATTCTCACCAGACAACAAAGATGAAAACACTATAAGGTGAAAGTCTGACATCCAAGAGCACCAAGAAAGCCAGGCTGGCTGGAGAGAGAGAAGGTGGGAGAGGAAGTTGGAGGGATGGATGGGGCCAGCATAATTAGGGGGGCCACCACTGCAGTCAGGAGACAAAGGTGTTATTGGAGAAGATCCCACCAAAGAATTGAGACATCCATATTTCTCTTGCTGCCCAGTCTCAATCTTCCACCTTCTAAACACCCAAAATGACCCATCAAAATGGATGTATTTTCCTCCTTTCCTGTTTTCAGTAGCTCCAACATATAAAATTTGTTATATGTATCATATACATTTGTGAGTATGTTACTATTTTTAATTTCAAACATGAGATTTAAAAAAAAAAAAAGGTTTGGGGCACTTTATCATGAAGCACCTGCTATTAATAATGGAATTCCTAGAGATAAAAAATTTTAAGTATAAAAGATTAGCAAATTTAATTCCCTTCCACTATAGGAACAAATAACTTAAGTCTGGATCATCTAGAATTAATATCAAATCATATTTCAATAGCAGTTGATATCCCCTGTAATGATGGGAGACTGCAGCGTATGGTAGTTTACTTTTATGTTTATTTCACTAAATTTCAATATAAGGCAGCATTGTCTCACTATGTGAGTTTTTTTATAATCAATGCCTAACTTGAGAGAGCTCAACATTCAAAAAGCAAAGATCATGGCATCCGGTCCCATCACTTCATGGCCAAAAGATAGAGAAACAGTGGAAACAGTGGCTGACTTTATTTTCTTGGGCTCCAAACCAAAATCACTGCAGATGGTGACTGCAGCCATGAAATTAAAAGACGCTTACTCCTTGGAAGAAAAGTTATGACCAACCTAGACAGCATATTAAAAAGCAGAGATGTTACTTTGCCAACAAAGGTCCATCTAGTCAAGGCTATGATTTTTCCAGTAATCATGTATGGATGTGAGAGTTGGACTGTAAAGAAAGCTGAGTGCTGAAGAATTGATGCTTTTGAAGTGTGGTGTTGGAGAAGACTTTTGAGAGTCCCTTGAACTGCAAGGAGATCCAACCAGTCCATCTTAAAGGAAATCAGTCCTGAATATTCATTGTAAGGACTGATGCTGAAGCTGTAACTCCAATACTTTGGCCACCTGATGCCAAGAGCTAACTCATTTGAAAAGACCCTGATGCTGGGAAAGATTGAAGGCAGGAGGAGAAGGGGACGACAGAGGATGAGATGGATAGATGGCATCACTTACTCAATGGACATGGGTTTGGGTAAACTCCGGGAGTTAGTGATGGACAGGGAGGCCTGGCATGCTGCAGTCCATAAGGTCGCAGAGTTGGACATGACTGAGTGGCTGAACTGAACTGAACTTGAGAGAAAGCCTTGCAATCTGTATTTTATTTCTCTGTCCTTTTTGCTCACTGTAGTGGCAAAACTGTATTGCATCTCAGCAATATACCTTCATTATGTTTACTTCCTTCCTGATAAATTATCAACAGCTTGATAGCAATGCTGCCCCTCCTTTGACAGACACTGGGAAACCTGACCCAGGTCTTCCTCATACTCTCCTATTCATGCCCATGTGTCTGAGCTGAGTCCTTGATGCTAGTGTGTGAAAGTGATAGTGTTACTCTCTCAGTCATACTTGACTCTTTGCGACCCCATGGACTGTAGCCCGCCAGGCTCCTCTGTCCATGGGAGATTCTCCATTCAAGAATACTGGGGTGGTTTGCCATGCCCACCTCCAGGAGATCTTCCCAGCCCAGGGATCAAATTCACGTATCTTATGTCTCCTGCATTGGCACTCAGGCTCTTTACTACTTGGGGCCACTTGTCTGTGAAAACTTAGCAAAAGAAGAAAGTACAATTTATGCATTTAATATTTATGCATCTTAAAATTTGTTATGACATTGAATTCACACCAAGTCATGGTAACTTGAGCAAAAATCAGAAAATGTATTTGATATATTCTTAAAACATACATTTTATGTTTCATAGGAAGACAGACTTTCTGCTTAGCAATACAAATGGGTTGTTAGTTTTTAAATTTGGAAATTATCTACTCTAAATACAGCCAATTTTCTTCTAAAGAAGCAATGCTATGAACTAAGCCATTTTTATTAAGTTCAATTAAAACACTATTTCTTGAGTGTCTACTCTGTGCCAGTGTCATAAGTGTTTAGGATGGAGAAAAAGAGATGCATACACTTGCCCTTTGAAGTACATTTGTCAGCAAGGCAATTGCCCCTTCATAAGGCAATGGCATGGATGTTCTAGAATGATATACAGATAGAAAGGCAACTTCTAGAGTGACTCAGAGCCTTTGCTTTATAAAATGTTTCTAATTATATTTTCTCAGTTCTTCAATTTCGCAAATACTGCCCCATCAATCTTCCACTCTCACGAACAAAGACATTTCTCCAGGTCAGTCTGACCATGTACTAGAAATAGATGTAGGAAATAGAGTCTAATCTGCCAGGAATAGTTTAGAAAATCAAAAATAAAAGACAACAGGTGTCATTGGAGAGTGTTACAATAGCTTTCTAATTTGGTGAATAAAGCATATAAAATATCTGACCCACAGCCTTAACACTGTGTTTCATGGGGCAAAGGGGTAGCCTTAATCGTCTAGTTTAAAGTTGGCCATGCTGCTGCTGCTGCTGCTAAGTCGCTTCAGTCGTGTCCAACTCTGTGCAACCCCATAGATGGCAGCACACTAGGCTCCTCTGTCCCTGGGATTCTCCAGGCAAGAATACTGAAGTGGGTTGCCATTTCCTTCTCCAATGCATGAAAGTGAAAAGTGAAAGTGAAGTCGCTCAGTCGTGCCCGACTCTTAGCGACCCCATGGACTGCAGCCTACCAGGCTCCTCCGTCCATGGGATTTTCCAGGCAAAAGTACTGGAGTGGGTTGCCATTGCCTTCTCTGTGCATTCGTGCTAAGTCACTTCAGTCTTGTCTGACTCTTTTTGACCCAATGAACTGTAGCCCAAGAGGCTGCTCTGTTCATAGGATTCTCCAGGAAAGAATACTGGAGTGGGTTGCCATGCCCTCCTCCAGGGATCTTCCCAATCCACGGTTTAAACCCACTTCTCTTATTTCTCCACCAGTGGCAGGCGGGTTCTTTAACTCTAGCACCACCTCAGAAGCCCTAAAGTTGGCTACTCTGAGCTAATTTCACTGAAGCATTTCTCTTCATGTAGACCTTTACAGTAATCATCCATGGCACATCCCAGAAACAGCCAAGCAGTATTACAAGTAGAAGAGATTTCAGAGGATTTTAAATTCAATCTCAATCAAATTAGGAGACTGAGACCTAGAATGATTATACGATCATCCTGAAGTCCCATACTGCTCACTAGCATGTTCAAATTCTAGCCTTTGTGTCTTGCTCTTTTCAGGAACTTATGCAATTTTCCTACAGATCCATTAAAAATTGATCCTAAAATAAAACCCATACTATTGTGAGATATATTTTATATGTAAACTTGTTGCCTAAATTATAATTCTAGAGTGCAACTCTCAGGCAAGAGGAGCTTTTGAAATGCATAAATAAGGTAGAACTGTATAAGATATTTTTAGGTTTGCATTGGCTAGGATTTGTTTTTGACCACCTATAATAGAGAACCGAAAGGCTTCCCAGGTGGTACATGGTTAAGAACCTGCCTGTCAATGCTAGGAGACACAAAGAGATGCAGGTTTGATCCCTGGGCCAGGAAGATACCCTGGAATAGGACATAGCAACTTGCTCCAGTATTCTAGCCTGGAAAAATTCCATGTAACCTACCATGTCTGGTAGGTTACAGTCCATAAGGTCACAAAGAGTTCAACTGAGTGACTGAGCACACAAGTGATTACATTTTGTGAGAGACATCACTTACCCGACAAAGGTCCATATAGTCAAAGCTACTGATTTTCCAGTGCATGTGTGTTTAGTCTCTCAATTGTGTCCAACTGTTTCTGACCCCACGGACTGCAGCCCACCAGTCTCCTCTTTCCTTGGGGATTCTCCAAGCAAGAATCCTGGAGTGGGTTACCATGTCTTCCTCCAAGGGTTCTTTCCAACACAGGAATTGAACTCAGGTCTCCTGCATTACAGGTGGATTCTTTATTCATGTACAGATGTGAGAGTTGGATAATAAAGAAAGCTGAGCCAAAGAACTGATGCTTTTGAATTGTGGGATTGGAGAAGACTGTTGAGAATCCTTTGGATTGCAAGGTATCCAATCTGTCAATCATAAAGGAAATCAACCTTGAATATTCACTGGAAGGACTGATGCTGAAGCTGAAGCTGAAGCTCCAGTACTTTGGCCTCCTGATGTAGAGAGACACAGAGAGCTGACTCATTGGAAAAGATCCTGGTGCTAGGAAACATTGAAGGCCAAAGGAGAAGATGGTGGCAGAGGATGAGATGGTTAGATAGCATCACTCAGTGGACATGAATTGGAGCAAACTCCAGGAGATAGTGGAGGACAGAGGACCTGCTGTATTATTGTCCATGGAGTTGAAAAGAGTCAGATACAACTTAGACAACTGAACAACAATAGAGAACCCAAATAACAATACCTTGATCAGGCGAGGGCCTGTTATTTTCATGTAACCAGGGAGTCCAGAAAAAGGAAATCTAGTGCCAATCTCATCAGTGATTTAAGTTCAATCTATGTTTCTGCCCAATCTTTGTTAGCGTGTGGTTTAGTCCTCATAATTATCACCTAATGGCTACAAACTTGTTGTTCCACTGCCAGCACTGAACACTCATTTCAGGCGAGATAAAGAAGAAAATAAAGGGCAAAACAGATCCTACCCTGTCTAAAAGACATTTCTTAAGAGTTCTGTCTTGCCCTCATGTTCTGTTGGTCAGTACTTGATCACTTGAGCATCTTCATCCACAAAAGTCATTGGAAATAACTTCTTCACAGGCTGTTTTGTTTAGAAGTATGTAAATATCTCCAGTGATATGCTATTGCTAAAGAGAATGATTTATATTTGCATACCCTATGGAATATTTTTCAATGGGCTACATTTTTAGTGACAGGTTAATAAATAAATGAAACATACATCACTGTCATGTATGACAATTGGAACAAATTTAAAACACAGGAAAAATAAAGAGGATAATTGAGAAATAAAGTTGCAATTTAAAATAGACTCATAGTAATCAGGAGGGAACACCTCATTGAAAAGTATGTGAAGGAGTGACCCCAGCAAACCTTTGGGGAGGACAATTCTGTGTAAATACAGCAAGTGCTGCAGTGCACCATTCTTGAGGATTTTAGATGACCAAGGGAAGAACAGAAAATTAAATTTTCTGTTTTATTAAAGCAAAACATAATTTGCTCTACCATAATATGATATATTTATTTATTAAAAGTCATCTATCATTTTAAATTATAATTATATATTATAAAATACACATTTTAAAGTGTATCTTTAGTTGGAGAAAAGGAATGATGGATAAAATTTTATACATGTATCTGCCATGGGATGCATGTTGATGTATGGCAAAACCAATACAATATTGTTAAGTAAAAAATAAATAAATAAAACAATAATAAAAAATGAAAAAAAAATTTATACATGTAAAAACATTTTATTTCCTTCACTAGGAATTTCAGTAATAATTGTGGCACAATTTGGAGAGTGAAATTGGATTATAGAACACTGCTAAGGTAAGTATAATAGGTACAAACTAAAACAATTAGTACTATTAAAGCCATTTGTTGTCTTTTGACTAAAATGGAAAATAATATTTGTGAGGTCATTTGAGAGAGAAATTTTAATCCAGATCAATGTAACCTTGCAAACCTGATCAGTCTGATAGTCTGAAGACTACAGGAAAGTAAACACTTGTGAAAATGTCAGGCATTTGCTTGAAGGTCAAGTCCACTGGCCTAGGATAATATAATTGTGATTCATGAACAGCTGATAGAAGTGACTGAAATGTTTTAGTTAATCCTAGAGCTTAGAATGCAGGTCCAAATTTACTAGTGGATGAAGGAAATGCTCTTGAGTTAATGCACAGACTTGCACAGCTCACAGATAAAAACATTCTATCAGGATCCCAGGAAAGATCAGTTCACAATTTGACTGTACAGAGGGCAAAAATCATAAGGCTAGAATTAAAGAAAAAAAGCAGTCAGATGTCACTTAGGAGACACTCAATTTACAGATTAAGGCAGACAGAGGCCTACTTCTAAAGCGTATTTATACAAAGCACATTTAAAACGAGGGCTTCCCAGGTGGCACAGTGGTAAAGAATTGGCCTGCCAATGCGGAAGATGCAAGATACACAGGTTCGATTCCTGGGTAGGGAAGATCCCCTGAAAAAGGCAATGGAAACTGACTCCTGTAGTCTTGCCTAGAAAATCCCATGGACAGAGGAGCCTGGCCAGCTACACAAAAGGGCTGGACACAAATGAGCACACACACACGTTTAAAACCAAATCAGACCTTTCTGACCCATGACTGGCAGCAGCAGTACAGCTAGAGCCATGCTTGGCACAAACTTGCATCTTTCTGGTGTAGAATCTCTTGTAGAAGCAGGAAGAGGCCAGCTTGAACCCAGAATCACAGTCACAGCTTCATGAGGATCTGCAGTATCCTGAATTAGTTAATAACAACATCACTAGAGTCTTCTGGAAGAGCTCAATAGAGAACAACCCTCCAAAAATGTGGGGCAAGTAGACATGCTCCACTCTCCTGAGATGGGTTTTCCTTTCGTTGACAAAAAAAAAATTTATCATTTTATCTAAGAAAGAAATAGAAAATGTTATTCAAGTCAAATTTAAGGATTATGACCTGGGAACAGCATCTCAGAAAGCTCCAAGAACGGTTTTGCCTCTTAGAATTCAAGTCACAGTTACATATGTTTGTTGAGACAGAGGGTTGTATATTTGTATAACTGACAATTTACACAAACTGGATCTATTAAGAAGGAATTTTATCTTTAAAGAATTGTCTTTTTGGTGCTAGAATTTTGCTCTTTATGGTTGAGCAGGTATTTCTACTGATGTGGAAGTTTTGGTCAATGTATAATGCAGAAACATAATGCACAGTGATGGGAGAGAAAAGGCTACATGTCAGAGAAAATTTTATGTTTTTTTTTTTTTTTTTGTCTTACCATAGAATATGAATTTTACTTCACACTTTACTGACAAGCAAACTCATATTCAGGAAGGTTGTTCTGGAATTGTTGCTGTAGTTAACCAAGGGATTCACACGCACTAAAGAATTCTCATTCAAGAGAGAGTGTTTCTGGGACCTCAGGGGATCCTGACACTTTAGGGACAGCTTCTCTCCCCTTCCCTGTCAGCAAGAGATGAAGGGGAGCTAGTTATGACTTTCAGTACAGGCATTTGGGAACAGAATGCCAAAAATATTTATTTCAGTTTACTTGAATAAAGGGACAGACCAAGTATAAAAGTGATGAACAAATTAAAATTGACACAAACCCAGAATTCTGAGTTCTTAGAATCTAAACGATGCTTCTTTGGGCACTGACTCTGGTTTCTGCCCTGCCCAGCTCTCTGTGATCCTGCTTGGTGTACCAGCGAGGTGGTGTCTGGAGACAAGGTCTGCGGTGCCGCTCAGTCTCCACCAGTGATTCTCAATGTACCCACACAGTCACACATGTTACAGGCCTGAAACCAGGTGATTTTGTGAATACTTTGCAAGATGTCCCATACCTAACTACTAGAATTTCAGCTTTAGTGAAAAAGTTAAATTATTTTTTTCCAGTTTAAAATCCTTCAAAAAGTTTTGAGATGATCAAAAGACCTCTCAGATGGCAATTTAGGGAGTAAGGACTATAATCTCTATCTTGTCTATTAAAGTTGGAATGACTATCTTTCTTTAAAGGAATTCTATCTCAAAGAAGTTATATGTACTTTTTGTAGGACTGGTGCCCAGGTAAAAAAAAAAATTTCGTGCCAAAACAGAAAAAATAAGAAGACCTGAGATATTATCTCATACTATTCATACTTAGAAATAGGTTCCATCCAGTGGTTTGCAGAAGGGTGGATAGCAAATAATACCAATTCTTCTGGCAATTAAAAGCCTGAACATGATTAACTCATTGAGGATGTACAAAAATGCTGAAATTATGAATAAAGATGAGACACAAAGGTTATGTACTTTTACTAAAACTGTGTATGTACATGTATTTTAAACCTGTCTCTTTTTGAAGAAGTTCCTTGAATTCTAATAGTTATGTAGATCATTCTGCCAAACTTGAGCAGAGCTCAATAATACAATTAATCTGTAGCTATATGCACACACATACATATGAAAGTGTGGGTATGGAAAATTAAAATTAATCTATGCATTTAGAGCACAGTTATTCATTTAAATCTGCATTGTGTATTGCAAATAAACAGAGGCAGAAACTAGAACTTAAATGTTATTTATCAGACTATCATTTTTCAACATTATAGGATTATAATGTAATTACACATTATTCCTAAGTGATCAATGAAATGGAGGAAATGGAGGAAAAGAAATGGAGGAAAATAAAAGAATGGGAAAGACTAGAGATCTCTTCCAGAAAATTAGAGATACCAAGGGAATATTTCTTTTTTTATATATTTCATACAAAAATGGTCACAATAAAGGAAATGTCAATAACCTCAGAATATGCAGATAACACCACTTATGTCCACTTAACAGCCACTTAATAGCCATTTATGGCTGAAAGCAAAGAAGAACGAAAGAGCCTCTTGATGAAAGTGAAAGAGGAGAGTGAAACAGTATGGACCTAATAGAAGCAGAAGATATTAAGAAGAGGTGGCAAGAATACACAGAAGAGCTATACAAAAAGGATCTTCATGACCCAGATAATTACGATGGTGTGATCACTCACCTAGGCCAGATATCCTGGAATGTGAAGTCACGTGGGCCTTAGGAAGCATCATTACGAACAAAGCTAGTGGAGGTGATGGAATTCCAGCTGAGCTATTTCAAATCCTAAAAGATGATGCTGTTAAAGTGCTTCACTCAATATGCCAGCAAATTTGAAAAACTCAGCAGAAGCCATAGGACTGGAAAAGGTCAGTTTTCATTCCAATCCCAAAGAAAGGCAATGCCAAAGAATGTTCAAACTACCACATAATTGTACTCATCTCACATGCTAGCAAAGTAATGCTCAAAATTCTCCAAGCTAGGCTTCAACAGTACATGAACCATGAACTTCCAGATGTTCAAGTTGGATTTAGAAAAGGCAGAGAAACCAGAGGTCAAATTGCCAACATCCATTGATCACTGAAAAAACAAGAGAATTTCAGAGAAACGTCTACTTCTGCTTCATTGACTATGCCAAAGCCTTTGACTGTGTGGATCACAACAAACTGTGGAAAGTTCTTCAAGAGATGGGAACACCAGACCCCCTGACCTGCCTCCTGAGAAACCTGTATTCAGGTCAAGAAGCATCAGTTAGAAATGGACATGGAACAACAGACTGGTTCCAAATTGGGAAAGGAGTACATCAAGACAGTATATTGTCACCCAGCTTATTTAACTTATATGCAGAGTACATCATGTGAAATGCTAGGCTGGATGAAGCACCAGCTGGAATCAAGAGTGCTGGGAGAAATGTCAATAACCTCAGATATGCACATAACACCACCCTTATGGCAGAAAGCGAAGAACTAAAGAGCCTCTTGATGAAAGTGAAAGAGGAAAGTGGAAAAGCTGGCTTAAAACTCAACATTCAAAAAACGAAGATCATGGCATACAGTCCTATCGCTTCATGACAAATGGATGGGGAAACAATGGAAACAGTGACAAACTTTATTTCCTTGGGCTCCAGAATCACTGCAGATGGTGACTGCAGCCATGAAATTAAAGACACTTGCTCCTTGTAAGAAAAGTTATGACAAACCTAGACAGCCTATTAAAACACATAGACATTACTTTGCTGACAAATTTGCAAATAGTCAAAGCTATGGTTTTTCCAGTGGTCATGTATCGATGTGAGAATTGGACCATAAAGAAAGCTGAGCACTGAAGAATTGGTGCTTTTTAACTGTGGTGTTGAAGAAGACTCTTGAGTGTTCCTTGGACTGAAAGGAGATCCAATCAGTCAATCCTAAAGGAAATCAGTCCTAAATATTCATTGGATGGACTGATGCTGAAGCTGAGACTCTAATACTTTGGCCACCTAATGTGAAAAACTGACTTATTGGAAAGGACCCTGATGCTGGGAAAGATTGAAGCCAGGAGGAGAAGGGGACGACAGAGGATGAGATGGTCAGATGGCTTTACTGACTCTATGGACATAAGTTTGAGCAAGCCTCAGGAGTTGGTGATGAACAGGGAAGCCTGGCGTGCTGCAGTCCATGGGGTGGCAAAGAACTGACCAAATACAATTATTATAATTTGAATTTATACAAATTATACAAATTTTAATTTGTAAAAATTGTAATTACTATAAGTTTAACAGAGTGATCTACATAACTACAAGGACCTTCAAAAACAAGCAGATTTAAAATACTTGTACATACACAGTTTTAGTAAAAGTATATCGTTTTTGTGTCTCTTATCCTTATTCACAATTTCAGCATTTTTGTACATCCTCAATAAGTTAATTATGTGCAAGGTTTTTAATTGCTAGAAGAATTGCTGCTATTTGCCATGCATCCTGCTGCAATGTAATCCTAGAAAAATTATGGGCTTCCCTGTTGACTCAGTTGGTAAAGAATCTGCCTGTAAGGCAGGAGACCCGGGTTCCATCCCTGGTTCAGGAAGGTCCCCTGAAGAAGGTAATGGCTACCCACTCCGGGATTCTTGCCTGAAAAGTTCCATGGACAGAGAAGTCTGGTGGGCTACAGTCCATGGGGTCACAAAGAGTCAGACACGACTGAGCAACTAACACTTTCACTTTCAGAATGATTATAAAAGTAATAACAGATTAAAAAGTAGCTTATTTTGGTCCTAAAGGTGTATCAGTGGAACTTGCACCGTAGCTTTTAGTTCAAAGCCCTGGAGCCTTGGATATGTTCCTTTTTCCACTATCTTCCCACATGGCTTTCTGGGCTTCCAGTAAAGGTGGTGATGGTACCTTCTCTCCACAGATCCCAGGACTGGGTCAACCAGTCCTGTCACGGATCCAGACGCTGGGGTTGCTGCCAGGTCTGTTCACCACAAGGGCCATTGTTGCCCTTTGCCCTCAGGTGTCCCTGGTTGAGATCTTTGATGGAAACTGAGTGATTTCCTGATTGGCTTTGTCCACCATGCTTCACATACAAATTACAGTTTTGATTTCATTTTTGTTTTATTTGTTGAGTATTTCTCTCAATAAGACTTCAGCACCTTCCTGAAGGGAGCAAATTCAGAAGCTTTTTCTGGGTTTTTCTCAATCAGTTCAGTTCAGTTCAGTTCAGTCACTCAGTTGTGTCCAACTCTTTGTGACCCCATGAACCGCAGCATGCCAGGCCTCCCTGTCCATCACCAACTCCTGGAGTTTACCCAAACCCATGTCCATTGATTCCAATTACCTTGTCCTCCGTAGTCCCCCTATCCTCCTCCCCTCAATCTTTCCCAGCATCATGGTCTTTTCAAATGAGTCAGCTCTTCACATCAGGTGGCCAAAGTACTGGAGTAGTATTGGAGTTAGTCTTCAGTATTTCCATTTCCACCCCATAACCCCTCACCTGGTACATTTCTTTCCCCACACAACTGTGCACCCTATCCTTCCTTTTAGAGCAAGTATCTATTTCAATTGCTTTATTACAATCACAGCAGTATAAAATTAATACATTACTTCTAATTGTCCATGATCACGCTTTTATATAAGGTCTATATACATATATCTACAGACTAATGGTATTATTTAGTTCTTCTCAAGAAGGTTAAAATTTCCCCCTTTTATTAAAAGATACTGGGGATATAAAATATGCCATAAGAACCATAGTTAACACTGCTCTATGGTACATTTGAAAGTTGCTAAGAGAGACTGTGTGGATCACAATAAATTGTGGAAAATTCTGGAAGAGATGGGAATACCAGAACATCTGATCTGCCTCTTGAGAAATCTGTATGCAGGTCAGGAAGCAACAGTTAGAACTGGACACAGAATAACAGACTGGTTCCAAATAGGAAAAGGAGTAGGTCAAGGCTGTATATTATCACCCTGCTTATTTAACTTATATGCAGAGTACACCATGAGAAATGCTGGACTAGAAGAAACACAAGCTGGAATCAAGATTGCCAGGAGACATATCAATAACCTCATATATGCAGATGACACCACCCTTATGGCAGAAAGTGAAGAGGAACT
>NW_011494957.1:2188144-2193663 GCF_000754665.1 Bison bison bison | reverse complement strand
AGACTTTATTTTTTGGGGCTCCAAAATCACTGCAGATGGTGACTGCAGCCATGAAATTAAAAGATGCTTACTCCTTGGAAGGAAAGTTATGACCAACCTAGATAGCATATTCAAATGCAGAGACATTCCTTTGCCAACAAAGGTCCGTCTAGTCAAGGCTATGGTTTTTCCAGTGATCATGTATGGATGTGAGAGTTGGACTGTGAAGAAGGCTGAGCGCTGAAGAATTGATGCTTTTGAACTGTGGTGTTGGAGAAGACTCTTGAGAGTCTCTTGGACTGCAAGGAGATCCAACCAGTCCATTCTGAAGGAGATCAGCCCTGGGATTTCTTTGGAGGGAATGATGCTAAAGCTGAAACTCCAATACTTTGGCCACCTCATGCGAAGAGTTGACTCATTGGAAAAGACCCTGATGCTGGGAGGGATTGGGGGCAGGAGGAGAAGGGGACAACAGAGGATGAGATGGCTGGTTGGCATCACTGACTCAATGGACGTGAATCTGAGTGAACTCCGGGAGTTGGTGATGGACAGGGAGGCCTGGTGTGCTGCGATTCATGGGGTTGCAAAGAGTCGGACACGACTGAGTGACTGAACTGAACTGAACTGAAGAGAGTTAAGTCTTAGAAGTTCTCATCACACAGAAAAAACACATTTCTCCTTTTTTTTCCTGCTTGTTATCTCTATGAGACCATGGATGTTGACTAACATTACTATGGTTATCATTTTGCAATATATATGTCAAATCATTTTCTGTACACCTTAAATTTATATAGTGTGTGTGTGTGCTCAGCCTTGTCCAACTTTTTGCATCCAACCCCATGGACTGAAGCCCACCAGGCTCCCGTCCATGGAATTTTCCAGGCAAGAATACCATTTCCTTCTCCAAAATTTATGCAATGTTTTTTTGTCAATTGTATCTCAGTGAAACTGAAAGAAAAGAATATCCCCATTTTCCCCAATAACTGAAGGGTTTATTCTATGTGTTGGCCTTTACAAAATCCCATATTGCCTAAAATGACCCAAAGGGGCCAAGTGAGAGCTCTTATACTTAAGTATAAAGACTTTGTATCAGATATTACAGATACTTTCACAGCTGGTTTCTATGCCGTACCATATACTCTATCTTAGAGCAGATGATAATAGTATGAAAAAAATTATGGAGTGGTAATTATTTCATCAGCACAAAAATGACCACCTAAACTGAAATTTAACTTTTTTCTAATAGCTTTACTTACTGGTCACTTTGAATCTCAGGTGAACGTTACTCATCTAGATTGCACACACTTGAATTAAAGTCATATTAGATGAGCTGAAGGGCAATTGGATCATTATCTTCAAATGATTTCTTTCTTGGAATAACATGAATATCTAAGTAAAAACTTTACTAATGCTCTTATTTAAAGTTTGTAGTTACAATAGTGTGTGAAAGTGAACTGAAAGTGACAATAGCTTAACTAAAAAAACAAATGTGTCATCTTGTAAAAAAAGAAGTTTTAAGAAATGATAATACATTTAGATCTCAGTGCAATATAAAAATATGTAAGATACATAAATCACATATTATAGAAAGCAATAAAAGTGATTCTACAGGCTTAAAACATAATTGTTTAATGGGTCCTTGAAGATTATACTTATACTAAGCATAAGCCACGTTTTGTAAAAAACATGTATTTAATTTTTTTGATGTTTTATCTATAAAGTATTGCTATAAAAATTTGTATTGTTTTGAAATTTTCAGAAACCTTGAAAGAAATGACAGTTTCAATCAGATCAGATCAGATCAGTCGCTCAGTCGTGTCCGACTCTTTGCAACCCCATGAATCGCAGCACACCAGGCCTCCCTGTCCATCACCAACTCCCAGAGTTCACCCAGACTCACGTCCATCGAGTCAGTGATGCCATCCAGCCATCTCATCCTCTGTCGTTCCCTTCTCCTCTTGCCCCCAATCCTTCCCAGCATCAGAGTCTTTTCCAATGAGTCAGCTCTTCGCAAGAGGTGGCCAAAGTACTGCAGTTTCAGCTTTAGCATCATTCCTTCCAAAGAAATCCCAGGGCTGATCTCCTTCAGAATGGACTGGTTGGATCTCCTTGCAGTCCAAGGGACTCTCAAGAGTCTTCTCCAACACCACAGTTCAAAAGCATCAATTCTTCGGTGCTCAGCCTTCTTCACAGTCCAACTCTCACATCCATACATGACCACAGGAAAAACCATAGCCTTGACTAGACAAACCTTTGTTGGCAAAGTACTGTCTCTGCTTTTGAATATGCTATCTAGTTTGGTCATAACTTTCCTTCCAAGGAGTAAGCATCTTTTAATTTCATGGCTGCTCTCAACTGCCCCTAAATTGTGGGATTGGTTAAAGCAAATCAAGTGAACACCATTGAAATGAAGTGAAATGAAATGAATCATCTTTCCTCAAATAGAGTAGCTGTTCCATGCAAAGCCATTTTTGCAAAGCTCTGAAAATAGTTGTGTCTCTGACAACAGAGTTTAGGTTTGTTTCTTTCATTGCTATCAGGAAGTTTGGGCCAATATGCATGCAATAAGGAAGGAGATATTTCAGAACTTCTTTTTCCTTCTGTTTGGACTAGCCGTCTACTGTAGGTCTGAGAGAGTCTGAAGAATTTAACTGGATCCAGCAGAGAATAGTCTATCCATCCATTCCCTCATGCTTTTAACACTCACACTGTTCTTTAGAATGATCTGTTACCATGTTTCCCAAATATACTTTTGTATATACCTTGTGTCTGGTGGAAACGTGATATTAATACACATAAGGAATTAAAAATAAAACATCATTTTAAGTATTAGTTCACAGGGTGCAGTCATCCATATTTTTAGTGAAATATTATAACTATCAAGAGAAACTCAAGGCTGTTGCCTTCCACTTATGTTTTCCAAAATAGAGAATGCTGATATAATATACAAAAGCATACTAGATACAGACTCATCAATGATAGGATGGAGTCAGCAGTAGTGTTTCCAGCTCTGAAAGAAAGCATTAAAAATAAATGTGCCTAGGAAAACTGTCTCACCTCTTTGTGTTCTTCCTATTTTATTAATGTGATAAGATTTGGCCTAAAAATCTGACTCTGGTTTGTAAGAACAAATAAGAACAAGAAAGGAGATCAAAAGTGCCTGACTCAAATAGAATCTCTTTATTCTAAATAGTCAAAATGAGCTTGTGCCCAATGGATGAGAGAACCTATGTGAATTTTGAGCCAAAATATATAATATATACAAAGATGAAGAACCTAAAAAAAGAGTGGATATATGTATACATATAACTGATTCACTTTTCTGTACAGCAGAAACTAACAAAACATTTCAATCATCTATACTCCAATAATGGAGAAGGCAATGGCAACCCACTCCAGTACCCTTGCCTGGAAAATCCCATGGACAGAGGATCCTGGTAGGCTGCAGTCCATGGGGTCACTAAGAGTCAGACACGACTGAGCGACTTCACTTTCACTTTTCACTTTCATGCATTGGAGAAGGAAATGGCAACCCTTCCAGTGTCCCTGCCTAGAGAATCCCAGGGACGGGGGAGCCTGGTGGGCTGCCGTCTATGGGGTCGCACAGTCGGACACGACTGAAGTGACTTGGCAGCAGCAGCAGCATACTCCAATAAAAATTTTTATAAGATGATGTTTCAATATTGATTTATTGATTGTAACAGATAATAGAGAAAACTGGGTGAAGGATATATAGGAACTCTGAACCATACTCACATCTCTGTAAAACTAAAATTCTTCTGTATTTTAAAAATTTCTTAAAAAGAAATTTGGATCACCATGCTAGAAGAAAGACTGATCTGTCTATTCCCTCTATAGAAAATATCATAAATTACATTTAATAATCATATTCTTACATAGTTCAAAATGAAATAACAATTATAATGTGAAGTGTGTCAAGCAAAAAAGTAAGTTATGAATATTTCTAGGTTTTGTGATGTTTATGGTATTTATCAGCTTTTTAAATATTTAATTTCTTGTGATTTTTTTTCTCTCACTTTGAATATTTTGTACCTATATAAGGCTCAGTGGTAAAGAATCCAGCTGCAATGCAGGAGATGAAGGTTCAATCCCTGGGTTAGGAAGATCTCCTGGAGAAAGAAACAACAACCCACTCCAGTATTCTCGCCTCGGTAATAGCATGAACGGAGGACCCTGGAAGGCTACATTCCACGGGGTCGCAGTCAGATATGACTTAATGAGTACACCACTACTTCTCTTTCTCTTTATGTATGTGTATATATATACACACACACATATATTTGTGAAAATGTCTTCTGTGTAAATACATATAGCTTCATGGTGCTTTTATTTGTGAACACATGGAATCAAGCAGTGGTATCACCAGTAACCAGCTATTTGGATTAAATATAATTCTCAATTTAAAACTGTTCTGAATTTGAATACTGCTTTCATTTTTAATATACTAAAATTTTATGTCTTATAGGCATTGCATACATTCTAGTGAGTAGAGAAATGATAGATAGCTTACCTAGGAATCATCATGAATAAACATATGTAAAGGTAAATTAATTGTTGCCAAGGTTGAACACAAAACTACAATATATATTATCGTAACTTAGATAAAACCTTTCCATTACTGTATAAAGCATTTCTTTAAATTAGATTTATGTAGACAATGATGAATCTATTTCTTTCCTGGAATCAATTTGGAACTTTTTTCAGAATCTACTGTTTAAATTAAGACTGTCAGGAAATGTTGCCATAGTTACCTGCATCATGTTGGCATAAAATGAAAAAATTTTTGAAAATTTCCCTTCCTATTGCTGTTATCACTGCATTATGTGGAAGGCATTTATATCCTTTTGGGTTAATATGCATTTTACTATATCTGTATGGCGCTCATTTATAACCCATTTGTGATGGAACTCAGTATTCATTTTATCCTGATGGGAGATGGGATAGGAAAAGAGTGCTATAGAAATTCAGAGGACAATTTGAATTTGGCCTTTTCTTATAAAATAGGTATATACTGTTCATTATTTCCCTTCTCTGTTGTCTTTAATTATTTTTGTCCTACTTAGTATTTTCTGTTACTCTAAAGACATGCATCCAAGAACATTAAATGTAAATGCTTCCTGAGCAACCCGAAGAATTCTGTCCTTTGAATTATGTGTAAGTCTTTAATCAATGTTTCAACCTCAGGGATAGATAAGATCTGTAAGATCATTTCATACAGCAAATAGCCACAGGTATTTTATGGCTTTGAGAAGGCAATGGCACCCCACTCCAGTACTCTTGTCTGAAAAATCCCATGGATGGAGGAGCCTAGTAGGCTATAGCCCATGAGGTCGCTAGGAGTCAGACACGACTAAGTGACTTCACTTTCACTTTTCACTTTCATGCGTTGGAGAAGGAAATGGCAACCCACTCCAGTGTTCTTGCCTGGAGAATCCCAGGGTTGGAGGAGCTTGATGGGCTGCAGTCTATGGGGTCGCACAGAGTCAGACACGACTGAAGCGACTTAGCAAAAAAATGAG
>NW_011494957.1:2183107-2188044 GCF_000754665.1 Bison bison bison | reverse complement strand
GAAGCGACTTAGCAAAAAAATTTTATGGCTAATACCCACAAATAAAGATGATGACTGGTAGATTCTGTTTGCTGAGCTTTAGGATAAATTCTGGTCATTTGTATATTTTGAATACTTACTCTGAAATCACTGAGTTTTCATACTTTTTTAACCATATTTATCCATATATGGATAAATGGAGAGTTGTAATGAAAACATTGTGCTTTATCCAAACTAAAAACATGATACTTCCCACAAGAGACCAATGTTATAGATTCGTTTGTCCTTTCTTTTGCAAACTCACGTCTAGTCTCACACTTTTTACGTGTTGCCCTAACCAGATGGAATAGTTCTCAGAGGTGTGACCCAGAGGTGCAGGTTGGCTTTTCCCTTGTTTATCGCTCCTGGGAGGAACAGTCCCCTACAATCAGAATTGCCATTAGGGACAATTCTGACAAGAGACCTGCTGGTGAATTGTGCCCTGTGTTCTATTTTCTCCTCCATAAGAATAGTGTTCCTACATCTTTGTGGCATCAGTTTTTGTGGAGACATGGAGGAACTCACTCAATCCTCTGTGTGCGTGTGTGTGTGTGTGTGTGTGTGTGTGTGTGTGTGTTTGTCTTGTGTCCAACTCTTTGCAACCTCATACACTGTAGCTCGCCAGGCTCCTCTGTCCATGGAATTTTCCAGGCAAGAATACTGGAGTGGGTTGCCATTTCCTTCTCCAGGGGATCTTCCTGACCCAAGGATCAAACCCAGTCTCCTGCATTGCAGGCAGATGCTTTACTGTCTGAGCTAGTAGGGAAGCCACATCCAACCCCAGAACAAAGATAATATAATGTTAACTTGCATGGCAATTTGTAAATAATTTCCACATGCCTCAACACACTGTCCCACTTTACCCTGGAAGCATAGGGAACACATGTTTTCATTATTTCCACTTTTAATGTAGGGGAAACAAAGAATTAGAGACAGAAGTGAATGATCTGAGAGTATACAGTTGGTAAGTGTCTGACCCCAAGGTGATAAAAGGTAAACCCCAAGCTTCTTCTGTAATACATTATGATTTTTGTCCTCAGTCTTCACAGTCAAGTCTAATTATTTTTCTAATAAATGCTTGTACTATAGGATTCAAAGTAGAATCAAAATTCTATTTTCCTTCTTTCCCCCTGCCTCCCTGACTTTAGGTGTTTTTCCCCCATTTAAAAAGTACTATTATCAATCATTTTTCTGGGTGAATATTAAGATGCGATATGTATATTCATTCTAGTTTTCTAATTTTGTATGTTTCAAGTCTTAATCTAACCCTTTGTTATTTTAGAAAAAAAAATCTGTTGATATTTTAGTTAAAACATCATTTTTTCTTTAAGACAAAAATCTCCTTGCTGACTTCACCTAACATAGAAAAAAGCCAGATTGCCCCAGAACAGTAGATGTTCAGAAGTCTGACAGGCAATTTCCTGGAATAGCCATCTCTGAGAGGGTGAGCACATAGGATATGCCAGAGGAAAACAGCTGAATGGTGACAGGGAACAACTAAACATTGCATTAGAGTAAATGGCTGAATTAGTTACAGTCAACGGAAATTTCCAGAAAATAGGTCTAGGCTTTTAGTGAGTGTTTGTGGTCTATTACTAATTCTACTCAACACAAATAACTCATTTTCCAGAAACTAATTTGAAGTTTCTCCACCCAAAACTCACCCACAAAAATATTTACTCTAAGCATTTTGGTAAATTTTGAAATCAGTCTATGATCTGAGTTGCCTTAATATAGCATAATAGTGCAGTTTCTGAGTGTGTGTGTTACCACTAAAACACGCCACTGAAATAGTCCTTCTTATCTACCTGTTTATCCATCTTTTTTTTCCCAGTAACATGTAACAGAATTTCACTTTAATTAGTACTAAGTTATTACAAAATTTGCTTCATGATGTTCCTGTTTCTTATGTGCTTTTTTTACTCAATGGTGTATCAAACCTGAATTGAGGCTTATATATGCTCTCATCAACTGTGCAAGAACTTATATTTTTCCACACCCTCACTAAAATGGGATGATATGACATTTTAGATTTTTTGAAATGTGGAGCATGATCTTCATTATTTAATGTGCATTTCTGAATTCAAGAGGCAGGGAGATTGGGATTGTGATAGTTTGGAAAATTAGGGAAGATTTTCCAAGAAAAGACTAACTGAGCTGACCTCTGAAGGAAGAAAGGGGCTGACTTTTAAAGAATGAGAATCCTAAGAGTGCATTGCATATGGAGTACACAGTAAAGCCAAGAAGAGTCATTTGGTTAAGATGAGGCTGGTAAGGTAGGTAAAGACTGGGCAATATGGAAATACTTAGAGTTGTGCTCTTTATCCAAGAACAATGAGAGACAAGGACTAGTTGTAAGCTGAGGTTGTGTGTCAGCTGAGCAGTTTGTTTGTTAAATGCCTCATTCTCCTTGCAATGATTAATTAGAGCTAGTTTTAGAGGGAGAGGGTAACAGATATAAAGCATGTCTTAAAGTCATTTTTTAAAACTTTTTATTTTGTATTGGAGTATAGCCAATTAACAATGTTGTGATAGTTTCGGGTGGACAGCAAAGGGACTCAGCCATACATACATATACATGTATCAATTCTCCCCCAAACTCCCCTTTCCTCCAGGCTGCCACATAATACTCAGCAGATCTCCCTGTACTGCACAGCAGGTCCATGTTGGCAATCCATTTTAAATATAACAGTATGTCATGTTCATCCCAAACTCCCTAACTATCCCTTCCCCTCATCCTTCTCCCCTGGCAACCATAAGTTCTTTCCCTAAGTCTGAGTCTGTTTCTGCTCTGTAAATAGGTTCACTTATATCATTTTTTTTTAGATTCCACGTATAAGGGATATCATATGATATTTCTCCTTCTCTGTCTGACTCATTGAAATCATTCCTGTGATGAATCAGCACGGCCCTCCCCAGGTTCCACTCACTGCCACCAAAGAGCAAAGCTGCTACAGCTGTATACTGACGCACTCATATCCTAGACATTGACGTCTCCTTACATCTTGATCCATGATCACAATTCATGATTGCTTCCTATTCTACTCACACTTTTGACCCCAATCCAAAGCTCTTTGATCTCATCAAGACTCTCAGTTCAGTGAATGCACTGTTTTTCCCTATTTTTCAAAACTTTTTTATCCCCTGTAGGACTTCATATCTTGCACCCTAAAAAGAGTCCATGGCCCAGCTCTTTAACAGTTCATAGCAAATATCCTTACTTCCCTCATTCCTCTTTCCCTCTCTCATTCAAATCTAGCAATACTAAACTTTGTTTAACCTAACCATCTACATTGTAATTCAGTTAAAGCAGCCTAGCACTGATAGAAACATACCACAAAACTCACTGCTGCTGCTCCTACTGCTAAGTCGCTTCAGTTGTGTCCAACTCTGTGCAACCCCATAGACCGCAGCCACCAGGCTCCCCGTCCCTGGGATTCTCCAGGCTAGAACACTGGAGTGGGTTGCCATTTCCTTCTCCAACGCATGAAAGTGAAAAGTGAAAGTGAATTCGCTCAGTGGTGCCCCACTCTTTGCGACCCCATGGACTGCAGCCCACCAGGCTCCTCCGTCCATGGGATTTTCCAGGCAAGAGTACTGACTGGAGTGGGGTGTCATTGCCTTCTCCCAAAACTCACTAGACTCATTTAAAATTTATAAGCAAAAATTAAAAGTGGATGTTCAATAAACAGAATAATTTACTTTCCTTGTAAATTCATTTTCCTTTTCCCTAAAATGATTATTTCATACCATGTCTTAGTTCTTTGCAGTTACTATAACAAAGCATTGTGTACTGGATGGCTTATAACAACAGGAATGTGTTGTTTCTCACAATCCTGGAGGCTGGGAGTTCAAGATGAGGATGGCAACATGGTCAAGTGATAGCCTTCTTGTAGATTCCTGGCTGTAGACTCCTTGCTGTAACTCATATGGTGGAAGGGCCACATTCTCCCTCCCACCTCAGTCTAACTGAAGCCTCAGTACTTGTGAGGACACCAGCTTGCTGTCATCTCAATTGTGTGTTCTCTCCCTTGACAGGAAACCTTAGTAAATACGTATAATCCTTGTCACGTCAAAGACTAGCAAAAACGTGGTTGCTTAGGACCTGAGGTGGGAGGCAAGTAGAAAGAGTTGAAGATTGACTCCAGTATTCTTGCCTGGAGAATCCCAGGGACGGGGGAGCTTGGTGGGCTGCTGTCTATGTGGTCACACAGAGTCGGACACGACTAAAGTGACTTAGCAACTTAGCAACAACTAATTACAAAGAGTTCTAAAGGATCAAGAGAAAGAGAACTGAAGAGGAATCCTCAAGAAAATTCAGATGTTCCTGGGATGCAGGTATGATGGAAGATCAGCAGGAAGGAGAGCTTATGGGAGAAGAGACTTGTGAAGATACTTTAGAAATCCCTTTAAGAAATGTGGGCAGATTGCTTAATATCCAGAGAGAATATTGGCTAAAGGAGTGGCTGACTCAGAAGCTGCAGGATCTACAGCCTACAGTTGCCTCCTACTCTGACCATGTGGAAAAGTCAAGCTCTATTATCTTACACTATTTTTAGCCACACCACCTTTAAAGTAAAATTAAGTAAACAATAAGATATGAAAAAGGCTGCATTTTATTTGGTAGAGACATTACTTTGCCAACAAAGGTTCATCTAGTCAAGGCTATGGTTTTTCCTGTGGTCATGTATGGATGTGAGAGTTGGACTGTGAAGAAGGCTGAGCACCGAAGAATTGATGCTTTTGAACTGTGGTGTTGGAGAAAACTCTTGAGAGTCCCTTGGACTGCAAGGAGATCCAACCAGTCCATTCTGAAGGAGATCAGCCCTGGGATTTCTTTGGAAGGAATGATGCTGAAGCTGAAGCTCCAGTACTTTGGCCACCTCATGCGAAGAGTTGACTCATTGGAAAAGACTCTG
>NW_011494957.1:2171470-2183007 GCF_000754665.1 Bison bison bison | reverse complement strand
CAAGAGGAGAAGGGGATGACAGAGGATGAGATGGCTGGATGGCATCACTGACTCGATGGACGTGAGTCTGGGTGAACTCTGGGAGTTGGTGATGGACAGGGAGGCCTGGCGTGCTGCGATTCATGGGGTTGCAAAGAGTCGGACACGACTGAGCGACTGATCTGATCTAATCTGATCGTATTCTTTTAAAATATTATTTTAAGTAAAGCAATCTATAAACACACATCTCAAAATATTTTTTAATAGTTATGTCTGTGACACTGGCAAATTGTTCCAACATAGTTGATCTGTTGATTTTTTTTTTTAAATAAAACAATTTGGATGGCATGTCATTTGCTGGGTAGGGAAGGGAAAGTAATATACAGATTCTCAGGCAAAAAAAAATTGACACAAGCTCTTTGAAATCTGACAGATATTCTAAACTATACTCGAAATGACCAAGTAAGCCAGTTTTCATGATCTCTATTATATAGCTGAAGGAATTGAGGCTTACAACAGTTAAACATGAATCAAACTCATAATTACTAAGTGATGAAGACCAATTTTAAGCTCATTTTTATGAGTTTTTTCTCAATGTTCTTTTCTTCTATAATACATTGCTTCTTCATTGATTATAACTTGATTATAACCTTTGCTAAGGACCAAATTGCAGCCATCTGAACATCTGGTGCTTCTTTTCCCTGGCACTATGGTCTCCTTAAAGAGTTGGTAGCTGGAATACTAATTTCAACTCTGACAATAATTAACCACCAGCAGTGATTTTCATAGTCACATTTTATGAGAGGTTGCTACCAAAATAAAGATATTTGGATTTAAGTTTAGTCAAAGCAGCCATTTCACTGTGATATACAAAAAAAGTAAAATATTTTTTACAAGAATAAAAATGTTATTTTCAATTTACTTTTCTTTTTGTGTCTAAAATCACATTGACATATATTTGACCTTTTTTCTTTTTTTGAGGTACTTTAGATCAGGATAAGAAATAGATTATATACTATGTAAGTATTTTAGAAATATTAGATAATATAAAAATGTAAAAGAAAACATTTTTTTCCAAAACTTATCACCTATTTTTCCACCACCCAAAGTCAACATTAATGTGTACAGCATTTTAGTATATTTCCCTGAGTCTCAATGTGTTAATCTTTGCATGCATACATTCTTTGACAAATAGATATCAATGTCTACTCTGTGCCAGACTTTGACCCAGGCCCAAGCATTGAGCCCATACAACACACCAGATAAATGAGGTTCCTATCTTCATTAGGACACGCTCCTGCTATCTCTCTTTGCCTCTGCCTCTCTCTCTTCAGTACACACTGACATGAATATGAGCATAGTAATATACCAGAGTATCTTTTTATTTCCTGGAATTATACTTTGGGTATTTCCCTATTTGAGGGCTTGTCTGGTGACTCAGTGGTAAAGAAACTGCCTGCCAATGCAGGAGATGTGAGTTCAATCCCTGGGTCAGGAATATCCTCTGGAGAAGGAAATGGTGAACTGCTCTAGTATTCTTGTCTGGGAAATCCCATGGACAGAAGAGACTGATGGGCTTCATTCTACAGGTTGCAAAGAGCTGGACACAGCTTAGTGACTAAATGACATTTTCCTATTTTTAAATAATTCTTATGATGTATTACTAACAGTGGACTGTTCAAACCATAATGGACCACTCTCCTATCATCACAACTCATAATATTATATTATCAAAGTAATGACTAAATTTCTGTATCTTTTATTAATTACTTTCTGATCACTAAAAATGCTAACTTTATAAAATCTGAAAAATTCAAAAACTGGAACAAAGGTAGTCACCCATTCTATCATCTTTAAATAATCATTGCTTATAATACAATGAGATTCCATATCCACTGTTAACAGACTTGTCATAGAGCCTTGTGCTATGTTTTTAACCTACGTGCATTGTGCTATGTTTTTAGTTTTAATCAAAATTGTACTAACAAGTTTATTCCCTAATTAAAATTCTTTTGAAAAATTCCAATGGTTTTGAATGCACTTCTTAATTAATAATGCCTGAAATTGTGAGTTAAATTTTGCTTATTGACTCATTTTTTGCATTTTCTTTATTTGCAACCTTTTATCTATTGTGAGGGTGAGTTTTTTTTTTCATAATTTTATTAACCAAGGCCAGTTTCTTTTCTCTTCATGCGTATATACAAATATATATATATATATAATATCTTTTAGAGCTAAATTTTTCAAAAGTTTTATAGATTTCTTAAATGTTGAGCTATGTAATACTGACTATCTTTATTGATGCCTTAATTTTTAATTAATTTTTACTGGAATATAGTTATTTTCCAATGCTGTGTTAGTTTATACTATACAGCAAAGTGAATCAGCTTTATATATGCCCTCTGCTTTGCATTTCCTTCTCATCAGGTCCCCAAAGGGCACTGAGCAGGGGTCCTTGAGTGTTGATGGCTCACGTGTTGTGGTTGTAAACTCACACATGCAAGCAGAGGTGTTATGTAATTTCATTGTCAGCATAAAATATAATTCAGATTTACCTTTAGGTATCTTTATGAAATGAAATTAGTACTATGTGTACAAAATCCTTCATTTACTGCATTTACCTAGACCATAACCAACATCAACAACTTACTGTATCACCCTCTATTCTGCCTTAACTGCTGTTATATGAATTTGTGTTGGTGCTCCCCTGTTGCCAATCACCTATAATAATGCACTTGACCCAACCACTTCTCAAGTTTCAAAGGTCTTCCTCTAAAAATACCCCATTTTTCTCTTGCATGATCATATTACTATATTATTTCCATCAACAAATATAAACTATCTTTCTTTAAAAATAATCAATCTACTTCACATGTCTACTTCTCTTTATAACAAAACTTTCTGGAAGAGTTGCTAATGCAAACTGTACTCGTTTTGTATATTTTTGTTTTTGCTTGGGCCCTCTTCAAACAGGCAATTTATTTTCCCTATTGCTCCAGCAAAGTAACTGTTAGGACAACTGATGACATCCAT
Organism: Bison bison bison; assembly: GCF_000754665.1. Lineage (NCBI taxonomy): Eukaryota > Metazoa > Chordata > Mammalia > Artiodactyla > Bovidae > Bison > Bison bison. The sequence continues at coordinate 2,179,995 of NW_011494957.1, read as the reverse complement.
GTTGCCAAATCAATTGTAGCTTCTCAAAGTCTCTCTAAGTGAGTTATCAGCTGTGCTAGATGTAGTTGGTTACCTTATTTTTTATTTGTATTTATTTTTTTCTTCTTATTTTTTATTGAAACAATATCTTCACTACTTCTAAGGGCCATACTCTCTTTTGGTGTTTCACTTTACATATTTGGAAACTCTTTCAGCTGATTTCTTCTCATTTTCTAGACCTTTGACTATTGACCTGTTTCAGATCTCAGTCCAAGAAATATTCTTCTTTATAACTGCCTTTATTACCTAAGTTTTTTCATTTAAATCTTTAGTCTAAGATTATGTACACATGATAATTAACACCAAATGTGTATCTCCCAAGTCAGATTTCTTTCATGAACTAGAAATTTGTGTATTCAACTGGCCACCTATCTCTCCACTTGATGAATAATGGGTAACTCAATATTGAGTTTCTAAAATCAAACTCCCTTAGCTTCTCCTCTGGCTCTCTTTTGATTATGCTAATTATCAAATGCATTTACCTAGATAAAAAGCTTTGACTCTTCTTTCTCTTACAACAACCAATTCAGTGGCAAATTATGTAATCTCTACCTTGAACGTCTGTATTGTGAACTAATAAGCAAACATATCAAAGTCACAAGACAAAGGCCCATAATATTGTACAGAGGCAGCTAACAAATCCATCCCAAAGGAAAAGAGAAGCAAGAAGGTTAAGTGGTTATCTGAGGAGGCTTTACAAATAGCTGAAGAAAGAAGAGAAGTGAAAAGCAAGGAAGAAAGGGAAAGGTACACCCAACTGAATGCAGAGTTCCAGAGAATAGTAAGGAGAGACAAGAAGGCCTCCTTTGATGAAAAATGCAAAGCAACAGGAAAACAACAGAAGGGGAAAGACTGCAGATCTCTTCAAGAAAATTGGAAATAGTGAAGGAACGTTTCATCCACACATGGGCACAATAAAGGACAGAAACCTTAAAGACCTAATAGAAGCAGAAGAGATCAAGAAGAAATGGAAACAATACACAGAAGAAATGTACAAAAGAGATCCTAATGACCCAGGTAATCACGATGGTGTGATCATTCACCCACAGCCAGACATTCTGGAGTGTGAAGTCAAACGGGCCTTGGGAAGCATTGCTATCAATAAAGCTCATGGAGGTGATGGAATTTCAGCAGAGCTATTTAAAATCCTAAAAGATGATGCTGTCAAAGTGCTGCACTCAGTATGTCAGAAGATATGGAAAACTCAGCAGTGGCCACAGGACTGGAAAGGGTCAATCCTCAAGGTCAATTCCCAAGAAGGGAAGTACAAAGAAGTTTCAAACCACTGGACAATTGTACTCATCTCCCACGATAGTAAGGTTATGCTCAAAATCCTGCGTGCTGGCTTCAACATTTGTAAATATCTTTGTTACAATTAATTTTTTTTTTTTAAAGCAGCATCTTGGACACGGAATTGTTAAATCTTCACTGAGAAGTGTACATCAGGACTTGTTCACTAGGTTGGCAGCAGAGGGAAGAAAGAAGTGTAAAGGGAGGGCTGTATGTGGATGTGTTCACATTCATATTTTGATGATAACTGTGGATATGTGTGCATCTCTTGGCTGTGCTATAGGGGTGCATTGTTAAGTCATTCAGTGGAAATATACCTCTTTGCTAATACTTTAATAGTTTAGATCAGATAATGAATCCTCTTAGAAGCACTATTTTCTATACTCTGTTGCTTTAATAGTTTAGATCAGATAATGAATCCTCTTAGAAGCACTATTTTCTATACTCTGTTGCTCATTTTTAATTGAACATTAAGGGAATTTGGTATTTTCATCATAACTCTGCCAGTATCTTTATCTAGAGGGCCTATTGCCATTTTTGTGCTTTTCTGAAATTTTTGTTGCCAAGAAAGGCAGTATTACATATTTTTCCTTCCAGATTGAATTGGTGTAGTGTATTCTTGGTCATCAAAATATTCATAATTTGGGGACTTTGAAATGGTAAATACTCATGATGTGTGAAATAGCATGATACATAACTGTGTGATCTGACTTACATGAAAATAGATGCTTAGTTTTGAAAATACACAAATGAGACATAGAAATGAGATATATCAATGGTAAACTGCTTATGATTATGAATGACTGTTTTTTGCCTCTTGTGTTTTTTAGTTTCCTCTTATGCACATGTTAACTTTTAAGAAATATGTGTTATTTTAAAAAGCTTAAAAAAGAAGATGTAGTATGTATACAATATTTCATTCATTTCATGAAGTATTTCCCTTTGCAACAACATGGATAGACCTAGACAATAAACTGAGTGTAGTAAGTCAGATAGAGAAACACAAATGCTACATGATACAATTTATATGTAGAACTTTCTTTCCTGGCAGTTCAGCTGGTAAAGAATCTGCCTGCAATGCAAGAGACCCTGGTTTGATTCCTAGGTTGGGAAGATCTGCTGGAGAAGGGACACCCACTCTAGTATTCTTGGGCTTCCCTGGTGGCTCAACTGGTAAAGAATCTACCTGCAACGAGGGAGACCTGGGTTCAGTTCCTGGGTTAGGAAGTTCCCCTGGAGAAGGGAAAGCCTACCCATTCCAGCATTCTGACCTGGAGAATTCCATGGACTGCACAGTCCAGGGGGTTGCAAAAAGTGGGACACAACTGAGCAACTTTCAGTTTCACTTTTCATAAGTAGAACTTAAAACATAAAACAAATACACACACACAAACATATATATATATATAAAACAAACTCACAGACAGAAAACAAACTGATGATTACCAAAGAGGAAAAGTAGGAGGATAAATTAGTGATATATGATTAAAAGATACAAACTACTATACATACAATAGATAAGTAACATGGATTTATTGTATAGAATAGTAAATTATATTTGATATGTTGTAATGACCTATAATGAAATCCAACCAAGAAAAAAAAAATAACTGAATCACTATGTTATGCACCTGAAATACTATAAATCAGCTATTCTTCAATTAAAAAAAAAAAAAAACTCATATATATGAATTTCAATAGGTAATATCTTGTGAAACCCATATAATCTAAGTTATTTTATACTTTGGACTATTTTTAATTGTAAGCTTGTTTTACAGAACTTCTTAGTGGTTTCAAGTTTTCCTTTACATAGAGTGCAGTGGCTCTGTGCATGGGCTCTTATCCTTTGCTTCCACCTGGTGGTTACTGAAAAAATGATCTGAAGTGAAGTGAAGTGAAGTGAAGTTGCTCAGTCGTGTTCGACTCTTTGCGACCCCGTGGACTGTAGCCTACCAGGATCCTCCGTCCGTGGGATTTTCCAGGCAAGAGTACTGGCCTGGGTTGCCATTTCCTTCTCCAGAGGATCTTCCTGGCCAAGGGATCTAACCCTGGGTCTCCCGCATTGTAGGCGGACACTACCGTCTGAGCCACCAGGGAAGTCCATAGAAAAAATAATCTAGACAATTTCACTTCCCTAATTTTTTTTAGGTTAACCATCTAAGGGAATTTAGAAAATCAGACTTCTTTTAAAAATTAAATATTAGTTCACAATCTTAAGAAATAATTTTTAGAGCAAATAAAATAATGAGACATACTTTCTTGTGCTAAAAGATGCATACATGCAGATATGTATACATATATATGGTTTTTCCTGTGGTCATGTATGGATGTGAGAGTTGGACTGTGAAGAAAGCTGAGCGCCAAAGAATTGATGCTTTTGAGCTGTGGTGTTGGAGAAGACTCTTGAGAGTCCCTTGGACTGCAAGGAAATCCAACCAGTCCATTCTGAAGGAGATCAGCCCTGGGATTTCTTCGAAAGGAATGATGCTAAAGCTGAAACTCCAGTACTTTGGCCACCTCATGCGAAGAGTTGACTCATTGGAAAAGACTCTGATGCTGGGAGGGAATGGGGGCAAGAGGAGAAGGGGACGACAGAGGATGAGATGGCTGGATGGCATCACTGACTCGATGGACGTGAGTCTGGGTGAACTCCGGGAGTTGGTGATGAACAGGGAGGCCTGGCGTGCTGCGATTTATGGGGTCGCAAAGAGTCGGACACAACTGAGCGACTGAACTGAACTGAATATGGTGGACACATACACAAATAATATATCTCTGTCTATATATTATATATATATATAAATATACAACCTATATATATATATTATATGATATAGCTTATATGTAGAACTTGCTACATATAATACACAAACTATCCAAAGCTATACATATCTATAATGTACATATAAAATGTATTTTATACATCTATATATTTACTTATAATAGAAATATAGATGTGATATATGGATATATAATACCTTTTTTTATATAGCTGTATGTATATGACTCCAGCAGGTAAAGAATCCATCTGCAATGCAGGAAATGCAGGAGACACAGGTTTGATCCCTGGGTCGGGAATATCCCCTGGAGGAGGGCATGGCAATCTGTTCTAGTATTCTTGCAGGAAAAATCCCATGGACAGAGGATCCTGGTGGGCTAGGGTGTATGGGGTCACAAAGAGTTGGACACAACTGTAGCAACTGAGCACACCTAGAGAGAGAGAGAGACAAAGCTATTTGCTATTCACAATTTATCGAAATTTTCAATCTCTCTTGGTTTATGAGAAAAAAAATTAGGAGCAGGAAAATGAAGAGAGCATTACAGTCTTTACAATGGAAATCATCGATGCTCCTTTTCCCATCTTCCAGAGTGAACTATGGCTGTAACCCAGGAGTTCTCCTTCTAACTCTCTGCTCCCTCTCTTCCTTCTCAGCTGTATTCCTACATATAAGACTCATTAAGAGAGCAAAAAGTTCTTACTATTCTGTATTGTTGTTGTTTAGTGGCTATGTCATGTCTGGCTCTTTTGAGACCCCATGAGCTGCAACCCACCAGGCTCCTCTGTCCATGGGATTTTCCCTGTAAGAATACTGGAATATGTTACCATTTCCTTCTCAAGGGGATCTTCCCAATCCAGGGATCAAACCTGTGTCTCCTGCATTGGCAGGCGAAATCTTTTCCATTGAGCCACCTGGGAAGTCCATTATTCTGTATAACAGTATACAGAATACTGATGAACCATCAATATCAATATTGGTTATTTTAAAAAATATAAACCATTATTTCAAGAGTGTGCTGGCTTTAGCCAACTTATAATCAGAGTGACTATAGAATTTAGAATCTAAGTTGGACAGCTTTGAGTCTGAAAAGTTGAAGTATAAATAATCACACCAAAACAACCAGTTTACTTCGGGGTGTCCAACTAACTAAAAGTATACCAACATGCTACCTAACAATATGCTAACTTAAATTGTTACATGCAAAGTGGGCCACTTGGGCATGTAATCTGTAGTCTCACGTGTCACCATACTCAGAAGGAGCATATGTTTTTTTAATTCTTTTCTGTTGCTGTTTTGAAATTCTTAATAACTTTTGAACATAGGGTCCAAACTTTCATTTTGTACTGCTGCTGCTGCTGCTGCTGCTAAGTCGCTTTAGTCGTGTCTGACTCTGTGCGACCCCATAGACGGCAGCCCACCAGGCTCCGCCATCCCTGGGATTCTCCAGGCAAGAACACTGGAGTGGGTTGCCATTTCCTTCTCCAATACATGAAAGTGAAAAGTGAAAGTGAAGTCGCTAAGTCGTGTCCAACTCTTAGCGACCCCATGGACTGCAGCCTACCAGGCTCCTCCGTCCATGGGATTTTCCAGGCAAGAGTACTGGAGTGGGGTGCCATTGCCTTCTCCGTCATTTTGTACTGCATCTTGCCAATTATGAAGACAATCTTGGATACAGAATTTTAAAATTACCTCACTCTATTTCATAAGAAAATTTGGCTATCTATATCATATTTCCTCCATCATCAAAAAAGTCACACCATTCAAAAAAACTTCAACACTTTGTTTAATTCATAAACATACATTTAAAAAAAGTTGTGATTTCCTCCACAAGTAAATTACATAGAGTAAATATTCCCTTTCTTCTTTTGTTGTATGTAGTTTTGTTCTATGTACTATGTTTTTTACTCTATGTTTCCCCATTATTAACTTAAAACAAATTTTAAAAATATTCTTTTTTTTTAGGATGTGTACATTTTTAATCCTTGATATATATTACCAGATCAACCTCATCAAAGCTGTGACAGTTTACAGTCCAGTGACAACATAAATCAGTTTCCTATATCCTGACCAATACTAGAATCTGTATTTTTTATATTAGTAAGGCTGAATTTCTCCATTGTTTTTTACTTGGCACTTTACTGTATTGGCATAATCTTTTTTCCCATTTATTTGTAGTTTTTTTTTTTTTTTTTTGAATTTAGAAAGATGGCAACGATAACCCTGTATGCGAGACAGCGAAAGAGACACAGATATATAGAACAGTCTTTTGGACTCTGTGGGAAAGGGAGAAGGTGGGGTGATTGGGGAGAATGGCATTGAAACATGTATAATATCATATAAGAAACGAATCACCAGTCCAGGGTAGATGCAGGATACAAGATGATTGGGGCTGGTGCACTGGGATGACCCAGAGGGGTGGTATGGGGAGGCAGGTGGGAGGGGGTTCAGGATGGGGAACATGTGTACACCCGTGGGGGATTCATGTTGATGTATGGCAAAATCAATACAATATTGTAAAGGAAAAAAAAATAATAAAATAAAATTAAGGGGAAAAAAAAGAAAAGAAAACCACAGGCTTAAAAAAATAAATAATAAAAATATTCTTTAAGTTTAAAAACTTTTAATATACTAGCACTTCTCATGTTGTACCATTCTGATAAGCACAGATTTTAGTTACTGTGGTTTAGTTAAATAATGCCAGTTCCTCAATAATGCTGTTCAAATTTAACTTACCATGGTCTGTTCATTGTGAAAAGTAACACAGATTCCTATGCAAAAATCAGATATGCCTAGGCAGGATCAAGATGGTGGAAGAGGAAAACCCTTAGCTCATTACCTTTCATAAACACACCAAAACTACACATAGAACAGTTCCCTTTAAGAATGGCCTGAAAACTACCAGAGGACTCTTCAACAACCAAAGATATAAAGAAAAAGACACAGCGACAGTAGTAAAAGGGAAGAGACTGATCTAATCAGGACCCACTCATGCCCCATCCTCCTCAGGAAGCAACTCAGAGGAAGGAGGGAGTACTGCAAACTCAGGGATTTTCCCTAAGGAGCAAAGATTCATGCCCCACATTGGGTACCCCAGCCCTGGAGTCTGGCACCAGGAAGGTGACTCCATTACCTGGCTTATAAATCAGTAGAGCTTACAGAAGGGCTGTGGGAAACCGAGACTCTTCTCTTAAAGCATGCCTCCACAGACTTGCTCCCCAGTCCCAGGGTGAAGGCAGCAGACTGTAATGTACCTGCTGTTCTGGCCAGCCTGCCGAGAGACCAGGTCAGTGCACTCTCCAGACTATACCAGGCCATGGCCCCTGCCTTCTGCTAACGTCCTGTCAGCACCCTGGGAGACACTGCAGCTAGAGTCATGCTCTCTTTACCCTTCCTGGGTCCAGTCCACTTCTACCAAGCCAGTGGCCCCACAAACACCCTGCAAGAAATCCTGGCCTGTGCAGGGCTCCAGTTCCTATTCCCACCCACAACCCTGCCTGCCAAGGTAATGGCCCCAGCTCTTTCAGAAACAAAAAAAGCCCCAGCCTGCACTTACTTCAGATCCAACCCTCTCACTGTGCCCCTATATGCAGATAAACAGTTACCATGTAAGGCTATGCCTTCAGGACCAAGATAGACCATTGTTTTGCCTCATTTCATAGAAACAGATAAATATTCAAACATAATAAGATGAGAAATAAGTTCTAAATGAAATAGCAAGTTTAAATTTCAGAAAATAAAAACCTTAATAAAGCAAACATAAACCACTGACTTGAAAAAGAGTTCAAAGCAATGACCATAAAAACATTAAATGAACTTGGGAAAAAGCACAGAGGAACACAGAGCTGTAATAAAGAATTTTAAAATATATAGATATAGGTAGAAAAGCAATCAGGGCTGAAAATAGAATACACAAAGTAAAAAATACACTAGAAGGAATCAGCAGAAGTTTAGCCATACAGAAGAAAGAATAAACAATCTTGAAGACAGAAGAGGAAAAGTCACCCTATAAAAACAGCAAAAACAAACAAAAAAGCTAACAGTATAGTTTAAGGGACCTGTGGAACATTAGACATACTAACACTCACATTAGAGTGGTCCTAAATGGAGGAGAGAGAGAGAGAAAGGGCCAGAAAACATATTTGGTGAAAAGAATGGTGGAAAACTCCCCTAACTGCAAGAAGGAAACAGATACCCTGGTCAGGAACCACAGAGTCCCAAACAAGATGACCCCAATGAGACCTGCACCAATACATATCATAATTTAAATGGAAAAAAGTTAAAGATATGGAATTTTAAAGATAGCAAGATGAAAACAAAGAGTCACATACAAGAGAATCCTCATAAGACAGGATTATTAAGCTGATATTTCAGCAGAAGCTTTGTAGGCCCAAAGGGAGTGGCATGATGTATTAACAG
>NW_011494957.1:2169402-2171370 GCF_000754665.1 Bison bison bison | reverse complement strand
ATTAACAGCCATGAAAGTAAAAAAAAAAAAAAAAAAAAACTGCTACTCAGCAGGGAATAATTCACAATTGAAGGAAAGATAAAGACTTCTTCAGACAAACAGAAACTAAGATTTCATCACCACTGAACTAGCCTACAAAATACATTAAAATGTCTTTAAAGAAATTTTTTAAAGGCCATAAAAATAAGAAAATATGTTAAGGAAAAAATTTCACTGGTAAAGGCAAATACATAGTATGCTGCTGCTGCTAAGTCACTTCATTCGTGTCCAACTCTGTGTGACCCCGTAGATGGCAGCCCGCCAGGCTCCCCTGTCCCTGGGATTCTCCAGGCAAGAACATTGGAGTGGGTAGCCATTTCCTTCTCCAATGCATGAAAGTGAAAACTGAAAGTGAAGCCGCTCGGTCGTGTCCAACTCTTAGCGACCCCATGGACTGTAGCCCACCAGGCTCCTCCGTCCATGGGATTTTCCAGGAAAGAGTTCTAGAGTGGGGTGCCATTGCCTTAGGTAGTGGACAAACCACTGCAAAAGCTAGATCAGTTCAGTTCAGTTCAGTCACTCAGTCGTGTCCAACTCTTTGCGACCCCATGAATCGCAACACGCCAGGCCTCCCCATCCATCACCAACTCCCAGGAGTTCACCCAGACTCATGTCCATCGAGTCAGTGATGCCATCCAGCCATCTCATCCTATGTCGTTCCCTTCTCCTCTTGCCCCCAATCCCTCCCAGCATCAGAGTCTTTTCCAATGAGTCAGCTCTTCATATGAGGTGGCCAAAGTACTGGAGTTTCAGCTTCAGCATCATTCCTTCCAAAGAAATCCCAGGGCTGATCTCCTTCAGAATGGACTGGTTGGATCTCCTTGCAGTCCAAGGGACTCTCAAGAGTCTTCTCCAACACTACAGTTCAAAGGCATCAATTCTTTGGCGCTCAGGCTTCTTCACAGTCCAATTCTCACATCCTTACATGACCACAGGAAAAACCATAGCCTTGACTAGACGAACCTTTGTTGGCAAAGTAATGTCTCTGCTTTTGAATATGCTATCTAGTTTGGTCATAACTTTCCTTCCAAGAAGTAAGCATCTTTAAATTTCATGGCTGCAGTCACCATCTGCAGTGATTTTGGAGCCCAGAAAATTACAGTCTGACACTGTTTCCACTGTTTCCCCATCTATTTCTCATGAAGTGATGGGACCAGATACCATGATCTTTCTATTCTGAATGTTGAGCGTTAAGCCAACTTTTTCACTCTCCTCTTTCACTTTCCTCAAGAAGCTTTTTAGTTCCTCTTCACTTTCTGCCGTAAGGGTGGTATCATCTGCATATCTGAGGTTATTGATATTTCTCCCAGCAATCTTGATTCCAGCTTGTGTTTCTTCCAGTCCAGCATTTCTCATAACGTACTCTGCATATAAGTTAAATAAGCAGGGTGACAATATACAGCCTTGACCTACTCCTTTTCCTATTTGGAACCAGTGTGTTGTTCCATGTCCAGTTTTAACTGTTGCTTCCTGACCTGCACATAGATTTCTCAAGAGGCAGATCAGGTGGTCTGGTATTCCCATCTCTTTCAGAATTTTTCACTAGTTTTTTGTGATCCACATAGTCAAAGGCTTTGGCATAGTCAATAAAGCAGAAATAGATGTTTTTCTGAAACTCTTTTGCTTTTTCCATGATCCAGTGGATATTGGCAATTTGATCTCTGGTTCCTCTGCCTTTTCTAAAACCAGCTTGAACATCAGGAAGTTCATGGTTCACATATTGCTGAAGTCTGGCTTGGAGAATTTTGAGCAGTACTTTACTAGCATGTGAGACGAGTGCAATTGTGTGGTAGTTTGAGCATTCTTTGGCATTGCCTTTCTTTGGGATTGGAATGAAAACTGCCCTTTTCCAGTCCTGTGGCCACTGCTGAGTTTTCCAAATTTGCTGGCATATTGAGTGCAGCATTTTCACAACATCATCTTTCAGGA
>NW_011494957.1:2165555-2169302 GCF_000754665.1 Bison bison bison | reverse complement strand
CCACTTGACTTCACATTCCAGGATGTCTGGCTCTAGGTCAGTGATCACACCATCGTGATTATCTGGGTCATGAAGATCTTTTTTGTACAGTTCTTCTGTGTATTCTTGCCATCTCTTCTTAATATCTTCTGCTTCTCTTAGGTCCATACCATTTCTGTCCTTTATTGTGCCCACCTTTGCATGAAATGTTCCTTTGGTATCTCTGATTTTCTTGAAGAGATTTCTAGTCTTTCCCATTCTGTTGTTTTCCTCTATTTCTTTGCATTGATTGCTGAAGAGGCTTTCTTATCTCTTCTTGCTATTCTTTGGAACTCTGCATTCAGATGCTTATATCTTTCCTTTCTCCTTTGCTTTTCACTTCTCTTCTTTTCACAGCTATTTGTAAGGCCTCCCCAGACAGCCATTTTGCTTTTTGCATTTCTTTTCCATGGGGATGATCTTGATCCCTGTCTCCTCTACAATGTCATGAACCTCATTCCATAGTTCATCAGGCACTGTATCTATCAGATCTAGGCCATTAAATCTATTTCTCACTTCCACTGTATAATCATAAGGGATTTGATTTAGGTCATACCTGTATGGTCTAGAGGTTTTCCCTACTTTCTTCAATTTACGTCTGAATTTGGCAATAAGGAGTTCATGATCTGAGCCACAGTCGGCTTCTGGTCTTGTTTTTGCTGACTGTATAGAGCTTCTCCATCTTTGGCTGCAAAGAATATAATCAATCTGATTTCGGTGTTGACCATCTGGTGATGTCCATGTGTAGAGTCTTCTCTTGTGTTGTTGGAAGAGGGTGTTTGTTATGATCAGTGCATTTTCTTGGCAAAACTCTATTAGTCTTTGCCCTGCTTCATTCCGTATACCAAGGCCAAATTTGCCTGTTACTCCAGGTGTTTCTTGACTTCCTACTTTTGCATTCCAGTCCCCTACAATGAAAAGGACATCTTTTTTGGGTGTTAGTTCTAAAAGGTCTTGTAGGTCTTTATAGAACCGTTCAACTTCAGCATCTTCAGCATTACTGGTTGGGGCATAGACTTGGATTACTGTGATATTGAATGGTTTGCCTTGGAAACGAACAGAGATCATTCTGTCATTTTTGAGATTGCATCCAAGTACTGCATTTTGGACTCTTTTGTTGACCATCATGGCTACTCCATTTCTTCTGAGGGATTCCTGCCCACACTAGTAGATATAATGGTCATCTGAGTTAAATTCACCCATTCCAGTCCATTTGAGTTTGCTGATTCCTAGAATGTCGACATTCACTCTTGCCATCTCTTGTTTGACCACTTCCAATTTGCCTTGATTCATGGACCTGACATTCCAGGTTCCTATGCAATATTGCTCTTTACAGCATCGTACCTTGCTTCTATCACCAGTCACTTCCATTGCTGGGTACTGTTTTTGCTTTGGTTCCATCCCTTCATTCTTTCTGGAGTTATTTCTCCACTGATCTCCAGTAGCATATTGGGCACCTACTGACCTGGGGAGTTCCTCTTTCAGTATCCTATCATTTTGCCTTTTCATACTGTTCATTCCCCACGCCCAAGGTAAGAAAAACCCAAGTAAGACGGTAGGTGTTGCAAGAGGGCATCAGAGGGCAGACACACTGAAACCATAATCACAGAAAACTAGTCAATCTAATCTCACTAGGACCACAGCCTTGTCTAACTCAATGAAACTAAGCCATGCCCATGGGGCAACCCAAGATGTGCGGGTCATGGTGGAGAAATCTGACAGAATTTGGTCCGCTGGAGAAGGGAATGGCAAACCACTTCAGTATTCTTGCCTTGAGAACCCCATGAACAGTATGAAAAGGCAAAAAGCTAGTACAAAGGATGAAAGATAAAAGTTATAAAAATAAACTATTACCACAATAAATAGTTAAAGAGTTACAGATAAAGATTCAATATATTACATCAAAAATATAAAATGTGGGGTGGTTTGTATTATGATAAACATGTAGAGCTTTTAGAATGTGTTTGAATTTAATTTCAATCACTGTAAGATAAATGTAGTTAAATATTAGATATATCTGTATGGAGCTTCCCGGGTGGCTCAAGTGGTAAAAAATCTGCCTGCAATGCAGAAGACCCAGGTTCCATCCCTAGGTCAGGAAGATCCCATGGAGAAGGAAATGGCAACCCACTCCAGTATTCTTGCCTGGAGAATCCCAGGGACAGAGGAGCCTGGCAGGCTACAGTCCATGGGGATCATAAAGAGTCAGACAGGACTAAGCGACTAACATACACACACACACACACACACACACACACACACACACACAAACACTATGGTAACTTAAAAAAAAAAATGTACTATAGAACAAAAAAACAAAAAACATAGGAGCACAAATATAACAGTAAAGAAAATCATCAAGCCACAGTGGAAAAGACTAAAAGGAGAAGAAAAAGAATAGAAAACAACTATAGTAACAAGAAGAAAGCAAGTAACAAAATAGCAATAAATGCATAATTATCAATAATCACTTTAAATGTAGATGGACTAAATACTCAAATCAAAAGACCTATACTGGCTGATTGGATAAAAATCAAGACCCACCCATATGCTGCCTATGAGAGATTCACTTAACTAAAGAAACACACAAGCTGAAAATGAGGGGATACAAAAAGATATTCTATGCAAGTGAAAATAAAGTTGGGGTAGCAATGTTCATATCAGACAAAATGGACTTTAAAGTAAAGTCCATAACAAAAGACAAGAAGGGCATTATATAATGAAAATGGGTTCAATCCGAGAGGACTGGGTTCAATTCAAATGGAATGGAAGGGCAGCACAGAGATGGAGGGGAAAGGAAGAAAGAAAAATGTAGGCATCCCGTCACACAGCCCTGGGATATGGCTCCCTAGTATAGATGAGATGTAAATAAAATGGTATGGGGACCCAGGGAAATGCAGAGGAGGTGAAAGCTGATCAAGTAGAAGAATAAGCAAGCAAACCTGTTCTCTGTTTCGCCAAAGAACAAAACCTGGACCAGTAGTTAAGAAAGTACAATGAAGCAGACTTTGGGCTCAATACAAAGGGATTTTTTAACAGCTACCATTGTCCCAAAATAGACTAAACCAGCTGTCTGGAAAAAGTAGCAGGGTCTGAATCACAGACCTGTGATTTATTCAGAGGCTGCACAATGGAGATCTGTCAGAGTACATCACAATAAGTGGTACGAAAAATGAAAAACACATGATTTACAAGGTCTCTTCCCTCCCCCAAATTCTGCTTTCTACTTCTAAGTTCTGTGTGCTTGTCCAAATCTGTCTTGTTACTTTATATTCATACTTTATAGATAGCTAAAATTCAGAGTATAGAACCCGCTGATGTTGATCAATTTTGGCTTCTATGTAGAAGTAAATGAGATCAGATCAGATCAGTCGCTCAGTCGTGTCCGACTCTTTGCGACCCCATGAATCGCAGCACGCCAGACCTCCTTGTTCATCACCAACTCCCCGGAGTTCACTCAGACTCACGTCCATCGAGTCAGTGATGCCATCCAGCCATCTCATCCTCTGTCGTCCCCTTCTCCTCTTGCCCCCAATCCCTCCCAGCATTAGAGTCTTTTCCAATGAGTCAAGTCTTCGCATGAGGTGGCCAAAGTACTGGAGTTTCAGCTTCAGCATCATTCCTTCCAAAGAAATCCCAGAACTGATCTCCTTTAGAATGGACTAGTTGGATTTCCTTGCAGTCCAAGGGACTCTCAAGAGTCTTCTCCAACACCACAGTTCAAAAGCA
>NW_011494957.1:2150070-2164988 GCF_000754665.1 Bison bison bison | reverse complement strand
AAGTGGGCCTTAGAAAGCATCACTATGAACAAAGCTAGTGGAGGTGATGGAATTCCAGTTGAGCTATTCCAAATCCTGAAAGATGATGCTGTAAAAGTGCTGCACTCAAAATGCCAGCAAATTTGGAAAACTCAGCAGTGGTCACAGGACTGGAAAAGGATTGGATTTTCATTCCAATCCCAAAGAAAGGCAATGCCAAAGAATGCTCAAAGTACTGCACAGTTGCACTCATCTCACAGGCTAGTAAAGTAATGCTCAAAATTCTCCAAGCCAGGCTTCAGCAATATGTGAACCGTGAACTTCCTGATGTTCAAGCTGGTTTTAGAAAAGGCAGAGGAACCAGAGATCAAATTGCCAACATCCGCTGGATCATGGAAGTAAATGAGATAAACATAAAAATGTCTGATAGAGCACTCAACAATTGTTCGTTGAATTTTGTAACATTTACTTATTTATTTGGCTGTATCAGGTCTCAGTTTCAGCATGCGGGATCGTTCGTTGCGGCACACGGACTCTCTTGCTGTGGTGCACAGGCTCAGTAGCTGCCGCACGTGGACTTGGTTGCTCTGAGGCTGATGCGTGTGGGATCTTAGTTCCCCAACCAGGGATCAGACCCGTGTCCCGGTATTGCAAGGTGAAATCTTAAACACTGGACCCACAGGGAAGTCCCACCAATTGTTAATTGAACTTGAATCAGTAAAAAATAAGCAAGGAAAAAGAAAAGCTTTGATGCCTTTTGGAAAGGCAGGGCATAGCAAATATCCGACCATCCAAATCTCATTCCTGTTTCCAGGTTTAATGGAGGGCTGAGAAATGAACTTAAATTTGTTTGCAAGAGATACTGTTTGAGGTGACTACCACCAAGCTTTCCATACCCTGGGCAGAGAAAATCCATAGTCCACCCAATAAAATTACAATGTCTCCCTTAAAGAGTGATCACAGGCTCATTCAGAGAAATATGGGTAATTCAAGGAGGCCTGTGGAATGTGAAAGTTAATTTATAGACTTCCCTTGCGTTAGTTAGCAATTTGACCAAGAGGGAAAGAAGATGATTCTGTTATTGACCAATTTAATTTTTGATACTGGCTTTGATTAAAGAATCCACTGGAAATCTAGGTAGAGATATTATTTTAAATGATACTTTTACTTATTACTCAGAAGTTTCATGATCCTTGCCTGCAGTCGCAGCATTATTTATTGGTTAATAAAGACTTTGCTTTATAAAAGAAGTATAAGTGCTAATAAGGAATAAAACTAAGGAATAATAGTTATATTAATTAAGCACCTTCTATGTAATTTACTTGTATTGTCTTTAACAAGATAGATTCTAACATTTCCACTACGCAGATTATCACCAAGATTCCATAGTTTGTAAATAACTCAAAACACATTTAAATCCAGGCAAGTTGGTAAGTTCAGAACTGGTCTAGAGATTCTCAGTGAGCTCTGAGGGGAGGTGGCTGGCTCCAACTGCAGGTGGCAACATGGTCTTAGACCATGGGGTACTTACCATCCTTTGTCATCAGTTTTGGGTTTATCTACAATTCTAGGAAGAAAGGAAAAATCTCGTTTGACATAAGATTACACGTTGTCTGACATCCTTCCTTATATGAAAGTTTTAAACTGTCTTAATATGGTTAGCTTCATCAACCTTTTCCTTATGGCTTATCCTTTTAACTTCCCTGTAAGGGTGATCCATTGTCCCAGAGTTATTTGTTGAGTAGTCTTTTCTTTCCCACTGATTTGTATTACTGCCTTTCAAGCTGCTTTTGACTGATAAACAGTTGTTTTTTCTTTTTATAAGAATATACGTACATTGTCCCCTAAACTTAATTACATACCTGATATGTTGACGCGTCATAGTGAATTGTTCTGGTGAAGTTTCTTTGGAGCAGTGATTGTGTTCAGTGTTGCATGCTCAGTGTCTAGTATGGCACCTGGCACAGAGCTAACTATTTGGTGAATGAATGAATGAGTCCTGGATAAGATCTACCCAGCCATGAGTCTGTCCTGAGGTTCCGACTCCACACAACTCAACACAGTTTTTAATATATTTTATTATGACTGACAATATGGGTTTTTCTTTCTTGATAGCATGGGCTCCCTCTCGACTTACCTGAGGCAGACATTTCGAATTATCCTGCATCTCTCCTTTTTACTTGACCTTGGCATCTAGTGGGTCACTTCAGTTCATAATTTTTACTTTCTTAAAACGGAGGTATATTTTTCACCCTCACTATATCTGCATTTCAATTCAGACTTTTTTACTTCATTATCTTCTTAATGTCATGTATGACATATGCACAAGAATGTGTGCAACACATGATCAATTATGACGTGATCAATTACACACATACCTAGGAATCCACCACCTCCCACGAGAGAAAACCGAGTCTGTCTGTTGCCTCTGCTTGGCTGCTGCTCCTGAAGCCACACTCTTGCCGCCACCTAAGGGGTAATCCCTATCCTGAAATTTGGGTTTCTTACCCTCTTGCTTTGGTTTTCTTTTCAAATATAGGTTTATTAAATATATGTTGTTTAGTTACTAAGTTGTGTCTGATTCTTTGTGCCTGCCAGGCTCCTCTGTCCTTGGAATTCTCCAGGCAAGAACACTGGCGTGGGTTGCCATTTCCTTCTCCAGGGGATTTTCGCAACCCAGGGATCAAACCCTAGTCTCTGGCATTAGCAGGTGGATTCTTTACCTCTTTAACACTGAGCCACCAGGGAAACCCTAATACATATGTATACAGTCCGAAAAATGCACCATGTAGATTTACTTGTTATTGGGTAAGCTTTATGAGAATATAATTTCATATTTAGTGAAGTCTGCAACTTCAATTTTTTATTCAACATTTATGCTTCTAAGACTCATCCATACTGTTGTGTGTGGCTCTGGTTCATTACATTCACTAATTAAGTTCATTGGTGAGCACAATGACATTACACTGTGTGATGTGCCATGATTCGTCTATTTGGTATTTGTTTGGATTGTTTCCAGGTTTTCTGTGTCTCAGACAAGGTTTCTATAAACCTTGTCTATGTCTGTCTCTTGGTCCACACGTGCAGTTTCTCTAGGCCTTGTACCAAAGAGTGGACTTTCTGGGTGACAGGATATGTAAGTGTTTTGCTTTGAAAGATAATGCCAAATCGATAAGGGATTAAGAGGTACAAACTACTATGTATAAAATAAGCTCAAAGATATATTGTATGGCACAGGGAAAGAGAGCCATTTCTTAATAACCAATTTTAAGTCACTGCATTGTACACCTGAAGCCAGTCGAATATTGTAAATTGACTGTATTTCAGGAAAAAAGAGAATGCCAAATTGCTTTTCAAAATGATCTTATACCCATGCCAGTAAAGTACAAAAGTTCCACTGATTCACATCCTTTCAAACACTTGGCATTGTAAGATCTATTAATTTTCCCCTTTTTAGATATAAAATTATATCACTTTTTGTATTTTTTCCAGTTTCGGGTTGCGAAAATCCCTTGGAGAAGGAAATGGCAACCCACGTCAGTGTTCTTGCCTGGAGATAATCATCATGAAGTGATTATCATAGTAAGTTCAATGAACATCCATGATCTCATACAGATATAAAATTAAAGAAATAGAAAAAAAATTTTTTTTCTTGGGATAAGAACTCTTCAGATTTACTCCTTTACCAACTTTCATATATAATGTACTGGAGCATTAATCATATTTATTGTGTTGTATATCATGTCTGTTGTACTTACTTAGCTTATAACTGGAAGTTTGTACCATTTGACTGCCGTCATCCAAGTCTCCTTTCCACCACCCCCCTGTATCTCTTTTAATTGTAATTTGATTTCCCCAAGAAAGCATTTTGAGACTGTTTCCTATGCTTGTTGACCATTCACAATTCCATTTCAGTGACGTGCCTGTTTGTTTTTCTCCCATTTTCCTGTTGGAGTTTTTCTCAATAAAGCTCTTCGAATATCTTGGATCCAAATTCTTTACAGGTTATAAGTATCATCAATATTTTCTCCCAGTGTGTAGCTTGCTTTCTTTCTGGTACCTTTATAAACAGAAGTTTTAATTGTAATGAAGCTGTGTTTATCAATCTTTTCTACTATATTAGAATTTTTAATATTGTTTGAAAAACATCCAGTTATATCAGTTGTATACTGACTTTATATTATTCTGTACTTTCTTTAAATGATTTAAAAGCTCTGTCTTTCATCTTTAAGATGCACATGGGATTCACTCTTGTGTGCTTCTATGAAATAAGGCTCCAATTTAATATTTTCTGTATGGATAAACAATTATCTTATAACAGCATTTATTTAATTTGAAATATATTCAGTATATATTGCTGTGAGAGGAAAACATAATATAACAATATGTGGTATTTAGAAAACATAATGCATACAGTGATTAGTATATATACAAAATTTTATAAAGATGTTGGAAAAGCATACACCTAAATAACAATGATAATTATCCTTGGCTGCTGGAATAATTGATGAGTTTTATTTATTTTTTGTTCTCATTATTCTCCAAATTCTTTCTCTGTATTGAGCATAAGTTCACAGATTTTTTAAACAGTGAGAAATATAGTAGTATCTATAGACAATAAGTTTCTATAGATGACCTAACAGAAGCAGAAGATATTAAGAAGAGGTGGCAAGAATACACAGAAGAACTGTACAAAAAAGATCTTCACGACCAAGATAATCACTATGGTGTGATCACTCACCTAGAGCCACACATCCTGGAACGTGAAGTCAAGTGGGCCTTAGGAAGCATCACTACAAACAAAGCTACTGGAGGTGATGGAATTCCAGTTGAGCTATTTCACATCCTAAAAGATGATGCTGTGAAAGTGCTGCAGTCAATATGCCAGCAAATTTGGAAAACTCAGCAGTGGCCACAGGACTGGAAAATATCAGTTTTCATTCCAATCCCAAAGAAAGGCAATGCCAAATAATGCTCCAACTATCACACTATTGCACTCATCACACATGCTAACAAAGTACTGCTCAAAATTCTCCAAGCCAGGCTTCAGCAATATGTGAACCGTGAACTTCCAGGTTCACGGAAGGAAAGGAACCAGAGATTAAATTGCCAACATCCGCTGGATCATAGAAAAAGCAAGAGAGTTCCAGAAAAACATCTATTTCTGCTTTATTGACTATGCCAAAGCCTTTGACTGTGTGGATCACAAAAAACTGTGGGAAATTCTGAAAGAGATGGGAATACCAGACCACCTGACCTGCCTCTTGAGAAATCTGTGTGCAGGTCAGGAAGCAAAAGTTAAAACTGGACATGAAACAACAGACTGGTTCCAAATAGGAAAAGGAGTACGTCAAGGCTGTATATTGTCACCTTGCTTATTTAACGTATATGCAGAGTACATCATGAGAAATGCTGGGCTGGAGGAAGCATAATCTGGAATCAAGACAGCTGGGAGAAATATCAATAACCTCAGATAATATGCAGATGACACCACCCTTATGGCAGAAAGCGAAAAACTAAAGAGCCTCTTGATGAAAGTGAAAGAGGAGAATGAAAAAGTTGGCCTAAACCTCAACATTCAGAAAACTAAGATCATGGCATCTGGTCCCATCACTTCATGGGAAATAGATGGGGAAACAGTGGAAAGAGTGACAGACTA
The DNA here is from genome assembly GCF_000754665.1 of Bison bison bison. NCBI lineage: Eukaryota > Metazoa > Chordata > Mammalia > Artiodactyla > Bovidae > Bison > Bison bison. Next base: position 2,159,350 of record NW_011494957.1, on the reverse strand, counting down.
TCTTTTTGGGCTCCAAAATCACTGCAGATGGTGACTGCAGCCATGAAATTAAAAGATGCTTACTCCTTGGAAGGAAAGTTATGACCAACCTAGACAGCATATTAAAAAGCAGAGACATTACTTTGCCAACAAAAGTCTGTCTAGTCAAGGCTATGGTTTTTCCAGCAGTCATGCATGTATGTGAGAGTTGTACTATAAAGAAAGCTGAGTGCCAAAGAATTGATGCTTTTGAACTGTGGTGTTGGAGAAGACTCTTGGGAGTCCCTTTGACTGCAAGGAGATCCAACCAGTCCATCCTAAAAGAGATTAGTCCTGAATGTTCATTTAAAGGACTGATGCTGAAGCTGAGACTCCATACTTTGGCCACCTGATGCGAAGAGCTGACTCATTTGAAAAGACCCTGATGCTGGGAAAGATTGAGAGCAGGAGAAGAAGGGGACGACAGAGAATGATTGTTAGATGGCATCACCGACTCAATGGACACGAGTTTGGGTAAACTCCAGGAGTTGGTGATGGACAGGGAGGTCTGGCGTGCTGCAGTCCATGCGGTCGCAAAGAGTCAGACACGACTTAGCAACTGAACTGAACTGAACTGAAAAATGACAACTGCAGGGATTCCCTGTCAGTTCAGTGGGTGGGACTTCTTGCTTCCACTGCAGGGAGCGAGGGTTCCAATCCTTTTTGAGAAACTAAAATCCTGCATGTCTTGTAGCAGAGCCAAAAATCTTTTTTTTACTTGTTTTTAATGAAAGCTACAGCTTTCAACACCAATGAGTTACTATTAGATCTATCTACACTAATAAGAAAGAGCTTAACTAAACTGTTGATGAGCTCTAAAGCCATTACTTGATTAATGCATGGAATCCCAAATCTGAGTCAACACAAAGGTATGTGTTTGTAGCACCGAAATCCAACAATGTGTATTTGGGAACCAGCAAAAAATCCAATCATGGTGATCTATAAACAGTCTCAAAGACAGGACTGTAATTGAGTTTTAGTTTAGAAAGCAGAAACCTTATCAGTTGTGCTATAACCTCCCTGAAAGCAAAAAAATTAAGTGAAGTGGGGAACTGGGCCACCATGACAGCTTCAGAAAAAAGGAGCTGTCTTCTAAATCCTTTTACACGAAAGAGGAAAATGAATTAATGAGAATTAATGAATTAAAGAGAATTTACAGTTTTGGATAAAGTTCTAACTAAAAAAATGTATCATACAACGTAACTGACTCATTTAATAAATATGTTTCCCATATTGATAAACACAACACTTGGTGTGTATGCTTTCCATAACTCAAAAACAAGGAAGAAGGATATGGTAGTAGGGAGGCAAGAGGAAGCTCTCTGGCTTATGGTCCAAATATGATACTAAATGGTGTGAGAATCCATTTCTTCCATGGAAGCCTTGTGATTTCAAAATTGATCAGTTTATTTCCTATTGCCATATGTGAAAGGAAAATCACCTCCATTTTTTTTTCTTTGCCATGAAAAGATGAGAAGAGTCAATAAGTGTTTTGTATGTATTCTTGAATAAGAGTTAGGATTCCTTAAAATAAAAGGTTCTGTCTTTTATATAATAAAAGAACACGGATTATACTTTAAAACATCATAAAGATACCAGGAAGTATCATAAAAGATACGTTTTGCATGTGATTCTATCACAAAATGCTGTTAAAGTACCAATGATTTGAAGAATTATTTCTTAGATTCAAGATAAATTCCTACCCCAAAGGTTACCTTTCAAGGTCAGTGACATCTACATTTCAGTTCTGTGCAAGAGAATCCAGTTTTTAATTGAAATCTACACATTCTCAAAATATTGCCAAGCTAAATTATGGGAATAGTTGTGTTTTAATACCCAGAAGTTTCCTATAGCCTTGTGTGTGTGTAAATCTTGTGTGGTATCACATCCAAGCTTCTTAATTTCACCATTGCTGTTGTTTCCTTCTATTAAATACATCATTGCCTGTGCCACACAAACTGATCTGTTTGTTCCTTGACTCCATAGTCATTACTATTGGCTTCCCTAATAAAAACCTTTCCTCTTTTTCCTTGCTTTTCCTTCCTTCAGCCTTAACCTCAAATATACTGCTTCCATGGGAGTATTTGCCTATTGAATAGGTTGACTCCTTTATAGTAATATTTCCTTGACTAGGATTCCCTTCTAGCCCAGCAATGGGAGATGATCTATATAGGTGTCAACCCTTATGGCTCAGGGAACCAGAGGAACTCCCTGAAGACAGAAAGGAGATACCCTGATTATAGATTACTAGTTAACAGATAAATCTGCCACCTGGGAAGCCCCAGCAGATAAATCACCCTGTGTTAAAAATTGGCTGAGCCAGGACAATACTTTAGTTGATGTTTACTTTTAAAACACAGCTGGACTACTGTTATAGCTTTTTCCAAAGTTAGTGCATTTTTAAAAGCAAAGGATTTCTTAAACATTTTAAATGAAAAAATCCAAAATAACTATGTTGGAGACATTATGAGATGAATGTATTCATGTTGTATGAATTTCATTCTTTTTTTTTTTCTAAATCCAAAGAGAAAATTACCAATTATATGTTTTTAATACAAACATTACAAGTGAATTAAAAGAAATTGAGCAAGATATCTCCAGCCTTCGTTATGAACTTTTGGAGGACAAGAGCCAGGCAACTGAGGAATTAGCCATTCTAATTCATAAGCTCAGTGGGAAACTGAACCCAGCACGCTGAGATGTGAATGAGTCAGTAACCTGGAATTACGGCTTTGACTAGAGCACAACTGTGGGCAATAATACTTCTAAGTATAAAGTACTTGAAAAACTGGTGTAAACTTTTAGTATTAACTACCTTTATCATGTGAATCTTTAAAAGTTAGGTCTTAATGATTTTATTGTTTTATCACATGCAATGGTCTTCATTTTAATGGCTTGCCTTGACATTACAAATAATGACATGCCATTGCATGTAAAGGCCCAATATTAATTACATTACTGACTTTTTTTGTCCATTTTAGAATAAACACTATGTCTCTGCACTACCTGTTTGCCTACAAGCGACTGTAAGCTCCTTGGGGACAGGAACCATGTCTTATTCATCTTTATGTCTCCAGGATGCCTGGCACACAGTAGGTGCTCAATAAATGTTGTCAAAACCAACCAAACTGCCAACAAAATATAAATAAAAATTCAAAGGCCATCACTATGTAGCATACCTTTGCTTGTGCAAATGCTGAAGACTTTTTTTTTTTTATAGAAACTGAAAAAATTTATAAACAGCTATGACTTGGTCAGATTTTCTTAGACTTTTGGCATCACTGATACTTCTAGAACCTTTGAACCCTGAATGAAGAATTTCACAATGAAATGGGTTAACAGAAAATATAATTACATTACATATTTGTTTCATAGAATTGTTCAAAGCAACACATTAAAGGTTTTTCTAAAGTATATGCTGTTTGCTTACTGTCTTAGATTTTCATTTGTTGTTTTTCAGTAATATGAATTTAGTCAGCAGGGTGGTGAATTTTTTTTGAAGCTGGGGGTTATGCAGGGTTGTTAGTTATGACCTCTTAATTTCTGCATCTGATGACTTAATGCTAATAAGTCATCAACAACTGGCTTCATATCTTGGCTGTTAGCTCCATTCTGAGTTTTGGAGGGCACACTATGGGAAGCAATGGAGCAATGGCTGTGTGCCTGCAAAGGAACGGCCAAGCATCACCAGGTATATTTCATTTCCCCTTGAGGCATCTCTTGCCATTACTGCTCACGCTGAGTAACATCTTTTTTTTTAATCAAGGCATTTCAGTTACACGGACTAGATTGTGATATGTCTGTATCTGACTTACCATATAAGTGGGCTGAATAGTGGTAATATTGAGGCTTCTTGACTACTAGGAAAGGGGATACAGGCTGGTAAGCTCCCTCATCTCTTCATAGACAATAAAATATGCAAAGCATTTGTTTTTTGGCCAGCTAGGTTTAAATCTTTAATTATCATCCTGATTCTCTCCCATCTGTTCCTACCAAATCTATACCAGAATACAAATTATGGTCATAGCTCAAAGATCGTTTTATAGGTTCTAAAAGTCAATTAAATATATAATATTTTAACAGTCACTACATCACACAGGAAGGCTTTCTAGATATGAAGACAAACATGAACATTAAAGGAACTATGTAAAGCCCTTTAAAGATTATTTCTTAATTTCTACTTTGGAGACTTAATTAAATTAAGAAAAGAACTTTATACATTTTTGCTACCATTGTAGGATATTTCATTAATTTTTGTGCTATGCTAGTAGTATTTTGTCTTAAACATTTTTAAAACTTTATGTATTTTATGTTATGCCTCAGAACTGAATAAAATACTGAATTTTTTCATTGCTATATGTTACCATATTTTATATGAAAACAGTAAAGATACGAAGTTTCCATGATAGACAACACTTTGTCTTACATATAGTATTGTTTAGGCTTCCAAGTGTGAATATTTTTTATTACAGTTATGGAGCAGAATATTAAGTAATAGTTTTAACTGGGGATGGAAAAATGGTGAATGTAAAAGTGTCAAATTCATCTAGTTTAGGATTCTTAGAGTCTTGAGTGAAGATGAAATTCATGTGAGTCCATACATCTTATATTTTAGTCCATACCTTTTGCAATTCTAGAACTCTCAACATAGGTTGTTTTTCCATTATTTATTATGTTTGTGTAAAACTAGCATTTTTTTCAGTGTTTACGAATTAATTTATTCAATCAATATTTATTGCATGTTAATAGGTGTTTAATAATGTTCAAGGGAAAAATCAGTGTAAATAGCAGACAAAAATCCCCAGTCTCCTGGAGCTTATATTATAGATTAATCACAGTCTAACATGAAAATAATATATAACAAACATTTATGTCACACAGAAGCAAAAGTTTCCGTGCTGTGGTCTTTGAGTCTCTTCTTGGGTCATCTCCCCAGGGGCTCTGATCTCAGCATCGTGTGTAAAATAAGTATGTTATGATACTTCACATTTTTCCTCTCTCTACACTTTCTGGGTGAGCTTCAAGAGAAGGACGTGACACCAAGGCATGGTAGATGCTGCTGCTGCTACTATGGATGCCCCCCACCTGGATCCCTTTTAATGGACCAGTGCATGTGCCTCTGAGATCCCAAATGTCCTGTTCCCCAGGGAATTGCCATCAATGAAAGAAAGCAGCCTTGTCCTGGTCTGGTAGTCAACAACCAATTTCTGTGAAGACATGAAAAGCTGTTTTCTTGTGTCAAGGTGGGGCCAACTCTTTTGGTCCAAGTCATGCTTCAGAACTCTGGAAAGGATTTAGGCCATGGCTAGATTCTAGCCAGGCTTCCATGGTGGCTCGGATGGTCAAGAATCCACCCACAATGAGGGAGACCTGGGTTTGATCCCTGGATTGGGAAGATCCTCTGGAGGAGAGCATGGCAACCCATTCCAGTTTTCTTGTCTGGAGAATCCCATGGACAGAGGGCCCTTGCAGGCTATAGTCCATGGGGTCTCAAAGAGCACAGCACTCAGCACAGCACAGACTCTAGCTGAGACCAACTCTGTTTAGCTTCTTCCCTGTTATCACTTTCAATGGCTGCATAATGACCCACAAAGTGGATGCACTATTTCCCTATTTAGTGGATAGTTAGGTCTCTGTTTTAAATAATGTCTTGAGTATGGCTTCTAACCTATTTTTTGTGGTTTTCATAGACTAAATATACAAAATTGGGGTTCTGAGTTAAAAATATAGCCACATAATTTTATTTTTTTAATATAAATTTATTTATTTTAATTGGAGGTTAATTACTTTACAATATTGTATTGGTTTTGCCATACATCAACATGAATCCGCCACAGGTATACACGTGTTCCCCATCCTGAACCCCCCTCCCTCCTCCCTCATAATTTGTAGATTTGGATACATATTACTAAGTTGCTTTTGAAAATGGTTTTATTAGTAGTTTAAACTATCATGGTTGAGCTCATGTTCTCTCTACAGCATATATAGTGGTATCGTTTAAATGTTTTTCTCATTTGAAAGGCAAAAAAAATGTATCTTACTTTAGTATTATTGATTACAAGTGAAGGTAACACATTTTTACGTGGATGTGCAGAAGCCATCTTCTTTGTGAATTGTCTGTTCATGTTTTTTTAATTGGAATAATTGTATTTCTTTTTAAAATATTTGTAAGAATTGTTTATAAGAATACTAACTGCACACATTTATCCCATTTGTTTTTATATTTTAAAATTCTGTGACATATGAAATGTCTAATCTTTATTTTTCATATTGTTTTCTCCTTTGTGGCTTCTTCTATTCCTTTTGTTGTTGTTGTTATAAAAATTTTGTTTTCTTTGACATCCGGTGGTCACTTTCCAACTGCCAGAGCCCCCGCTTCCCCTCCCAACCCCTTCTCCCACATGTCCCCTGAGAGACAGACATTGAACTCCTGCAGACCACCCTCCTTGGGCTTGGGGTCGTTCTATTTCTTTTAAGATGAGACAGATTTCTTTCTGTTATAGGCTGAATTATGTCCCCCCTGCTCCCCTCCTCATCTCCAAATTCATCTGTTAAAGTCCTAACCCCTAGTACTTCAGAATGTGACTGTTTTTGGAGAAAGGACCTTTAAAGAGATAATTAAGTTGAAATTAGGTCACTAGGGTGATTCTTTATCCTTCATGACTGGTGTCCTTATTAGAGGAGATTAGAACATGGAAGGACACAGAGGGAAGACCACGTGATGACACAGCAAGAAGACGCCAGCGTGTGCACCAAGGAGAAAAATGCCTTTGAGAACTGGTTTGGCTCCCTGCTGACACCTTGATTTGTACTCCTAGCCTGTGAGGCCTTACAGGAAAATAAGTTTCTGTTCTGTAAGCCACTCAGTTTGTGGTACTTTATTATGGAGGCCCTATTTAATATAACTTCCAACTCCCTACATTCCATAAAATTCTATAACTATTCTATTTCATCTTCTTCATGGCTTTATTTTTCTATTTACTTCTATAATGTATGTGTATTTTTATTGAGTCTAAATTGATATTTTCTCCAAATTGATACACAGCTAAACCATCTTCAAGCATTGTTGTATATTTCCATACAGAGTTATTTTAGCCTCAGAAAAAAAGTTGTCCATAATACCCTGGGACCGAGGTAGAACCTTCTCAGATCTCTGTGTAGTAAATCATTTTTTTTTTCTTAAGAAACTCTTCTCAAGGGATTAATTCCTGTTTCACAAACATTTCTGAACTCTCCCTTAGTAAGCCACAGAAATCATTTGTGAACCCTCTCCTCATAGACCACAGAGACCACTTATTCGTTTGCAGTATTTCTGCAGGCGGAGTATGATAGGCACAAAGGACAGACTGATGGAAGTCAGTCAAGGAAGGTCAGTGCTCAGATCCTGGGTCACCACTGTAGGCCAGCAGCAGTGTGAGGATCCCTTAGGCCTTTTCGGAGATCTGTAGTTTGAGGGTATTTTCATAATACTAAGATTCTATTTGCCTTTTCCACTGTGTTGACATTTGTACTGACTGTACAAAAACAAGGGTTAATACCGCTGGTACTTAAGCACGGATCAAGGCAAGGGCTTTAAACTGTTGTAGTCATTTTATTCTTCATCCCTTTGTTACCAACAGGAAACAATGCTTCATGTATTAATAAAAATGTCGTTTATGAAGCAGTGGAAATAGTTAATTTTAAGTCTCTATGCTGGATTATTTTTTTTAATATTCTGTGGGGTGACATGTGAAGTATGCACAAAGCATTTCTAGTGAATATAGAAGTACATTAGTTGTTTCAAGGGAAAACACTTGTAAGATTATTTGAGTTGCTGGCTGAATTCACTGATTTTTTTCATGGTACATTTTTTTTGAAAGCATGACTGACAGGCAAATTATGATTATTTAGACTTGGGTACTTGGCATATACTTCCTTGTTAATTAAAGAAGGGAAACTATCATTTAAAGGAAAATAATTGACATTTGTTGCCAATGCTTAAAATTCAAACTTTTAAGCACAAATTAGAATTTGCAAAAATTTGTGCCCATCATCTGAGGCTGACAACTTTCCAGCACTTCAAATTTTTTCTGATGGAATCTTTGATAACATATACAACATCCTCAAAAATCTGTTTGTTAAATGAAGCCACATTCCACATTGCAACTAACTTTTCAAAAACTACCACTTGTTGAGTTTGGGCCTCATTTTCTTCATATACTTACAGTAACAACAACAACAGAAACTACATATACCAATAGATTGTATGCAGAAGTAGATCCGGGACTTCCTCGCTTATTCTTCAGGTGGGCAGTCAATAGATTTGCAAACAAAGCCAGTCTTTTTACTTTTATTTTGGAAAAGAATGATTTTTCATTAAAATATATACATAATGAGTTCATTATTTTTTCAACATTATTTTTAGAAATTTAGTTCTATTTGGTAAGTATCAACAGATAATTCATATAAACAAAGGTCTTTAGGGTCCTCAACAGTTTATAAGAGTTTTGTAAAGGGGTCCTTTACAAAATAGGAGAAGGAGTACGTCAAAGTTGTATATTGTCACCCTACTTATTTAACTTATATGCAGAGTACATCATGGGAAACGCTGGGCTGGAAGAAACACAAGCTGGAATCAAGATTGCTGGGAAAAATATCAATAACCTCCGATATGCAGATGACACCACCCTTATGGCAGAAAGCCATAGAAGAACTAAAGAGCCTCTTGATGAAAGTGAAAGTGGAGAGTGAAAAAGTTGGCTTAAACCTCAACATTCAGAAAACTAAGATCATGGCATCCAGTCCCATCACTTCTTGGGAAATAGATGGGGAAACAGTGGAAACAGTGTCAGACTTTACTTTTCTGGGCTCCAAAATCACTGCAGATGGTGATTGCAGCCATGAAATCAAAAGACGCTTACTCCTTGGAAGAAAGTTATGACCAACCTAGACAGCATATTAAAAAGCAGAGACATTACTTTGCCAACAAAGGTCTGTCTAGTCAAGGCTATGGTTTTTCCTGTGGTCATGTATGGATGTGAGAGTTGGACTATAAAGAAGCTGAGCACTGAAGAATCAATGCTTTTGAACTGTGGTGTTGGAGAAGACTCTTGAGAGTCCCTTGGACTGCAAGGAGATCCAACCAGTCCATCCTAAAGGAGATCAGTCCCGGGTGTTCATTGGAAGGACTGATGTTGAAGCTGAAACTCCAATACTTTGGCCACCTCATGCGAAGAGCTGACTCATTTGAAAAGACCCTGATGCTGGGAGGGATTGGGGGCAG
>NW_011494957.1:2142224-2149970 GCF_000754665.1 Bison bison bison | reverse complement strand
TGAGGGAGTCATTCCAGTGGCGGTGAAAGATGTCAGTGGCGGTAAAAGAGGTCAGAATCTACCCTGGCTTCAAGTCAGTGCTCCACACACAAAGACAAAGACTTGGGGCTCAGGGTAGTAGTGGCATCGTAGCTCTTCTGCGTCTTGGTCTCCCTGGAAACCACTCCTCTCAGGGCTCCTGAACCCCGCCCTCCTTCCCTCTCCGCCTCTCATTGGAGCGGGTTCAGTCAGTGGGCGGTCTGTCGGGAGGTGGGCGGGGCTTCACGCCCTCCAGAGCCCACTCGCAGGAACGTCCTGACGTCACTCAGGACGCCGCTGCCCTGACGCTTCGCCTTTGCATCCCCCACTGAACCCACAGTAGCTGGCGTTACCCCTCAAAGGCGTCGCTAGCAGTTTCCCCTGAGGCCTGGGATACCACACTCTTTGACCCACCTAGCCTGGCCTGGCGCTGTCCGCCGCCTCCGTGCCGCTGTTATGGATCTGAATCTAAACCGAGCGGATTATTTGCAGGTAAACCTGAGGGGTTGGGGCGGACGCTGCGCGAGATGAGCCCCGCTCTAAGAGAGGATTCGATCCTTCCACTGCCGTTTGTTGGGGTCTGTGGGAGCCGAGCGGCGAAGGAGTGGGTGTGAGTGGAGCCCTCCAGACGCCTTCCGCACAGGCTTGCCATCGGGGCTGGTCCGCCGGCATTTGGGAAGAAGGAGAACCGCACCCCCCCCTCCCCGACCCCGCCTCGGAGTGCCGGCGTCCTGAAGATGCTCCGAGTGTCCTGACGCGATCCGGGATTCCTCCCCAAGGCCCTTCTCCTCCCCTCTGGCTGCAGCTACCTGTGGGCTTCAAACTCCTGACTCTCCTTCTCTACTCAGTCTCGTGTCCCTCGGGCCAGACACTTATTTCGTACTGTGAGCTGGACCTGGCTACCAGGATCGTAATAAAAGCAATGGTAGCCGTTTTCGAGGTCTGGTTTATTCTCAGTTTCCCTTTTGTGCATATATTGTGTTGTTGTTCGTCGCTCAGTCGTGTCAGATTCTTTGGGACCCCATGGACTGCATGCAACACGCCAGGCTTCCCTGTCCTTCACTGTCTCCTAGAGCTTACTCAAACCCATGTCCAGCCATCTCATCCTCAGTCATCCCCTTCTCCTGCCCTCAGTTTTTCCCAGCATTAGGGTCTTTTCCAGTGAGTCAGCTCTTAGCATCAGGTGGCCAAAGTATTGGAACTTCAGATACATTTTCCTTCACAAAAATTCTCAAAGTCGGTACGTGACGATCAAAGGGATTCAAAGAAGGTAGTTTTCATAATAGCCAAACTGATGCAGTTCCTATTTGAAACAAAGTCTCTTAGCACTTAGCAGCAGCAGCAGCAGCTCTTTCTGTTACACCACCCTGCCTCTCAGTATTTCAGCCCTAGACTTTCCCTCTTCTCCATCCCCTTTCCCAGTAATCCTCTTTTGGCTAATGGTACAAATGTTTATCCTGCCACTTTACTTGAGACTTATGCCAGATACTTCCCATTCAGTTCAGCTCAGTCGTGTCTGACTCTTTTGCGACCCCATGAATCGCAGCATGCCAGGCCTCCCTGTCCATCACCAACTCCTGGAGTTCACACAAACTCACGTGCATCGAGTCGGTGATGCCATCCAGCCATCTCATCCTCTTGTCATCCCCTTCTCCTCCTGCCCCCAATCCCTCCCGGCATCAGGGTCTTTTCCAATGAGTCAACTCTTCACATGAGGTGGCCAAAGTATTGGAGTTTCAGCTTCAACATCAGTCCTTCCAATGAACACCCCGGACTGGTCTCCTTTAGGATGGACTGGTTGGATCTCCTTGCAGTCCAAGGGACTCTCAAGAGTCTTCTCCAACACCACAGTTCAAAAACATCAATTCTTCAGCGCTCAGGTTTCTTCACAGTCCAACTCTCACATCCATACATGACCACTGGAAAAACCATAGCCTTGACTAGATGGACTTTTGTTGGCCAAGTAGTATCTCTGCTTTTTAATATGCTATCTAGGTTGGTCATAACTTTCCTTCCAAGGAGTGTCTTTTAATTTCATGGCTGCAGTCACCATCTGCAGTGATTTTGGAGCCCCAAAAAATAAAGTCTGACACTGTTTCCACTGTTTCCCCATCTATTTCCCATGAAGCGATGGGACCAGATGCCATGATCTTAGGTTTCTGAATGTTGAGCTTTAAGCCAACTTTTTCACTATCCTCTTTCACTTTCATCAAGAGGCTTTTTAGTTCCTCTTCACTTTCTGCTGTAAGGGTGGTGTCATCTGCGTATCTGAGGTTATTGATATTTCTCCCAGCAATCTTGATTCCAGCTTGTGTGTCTTCCATCCCAGCGTTTCTCATGATCCCACCTTAATATCTTCCATATCCATCTGGTCATCACATTTTGCTGTTTCTGTCTCTGAAGTATCTGTTGAATCTGTCACGTTTTCTCCCTCCATCTCTGTTATCCCCAGTTCAGTCCTTATCTCTTGGATGATAGCCTCCATCCTCCTCTCCCTCCAACCCATACTTCACAACACTGGCTAGACTGATGTTTCAAAAATACAAATCTAAGTAGATTAGTTTAAACTTTAACACTATTCCATAGAATACAGAATAACAGGATAGATCTATATGTACAATATGTAAATTCTTTCATGATCTATTGTCTCAATTTCTCTCCCTTTGGTCTCATTCTCCTCCCCCAACCATGCCTAACTACTGACATTTCTCTGCTGAGCAAACCATGCTGTTTTCATCTTCTGTACCTTTTGTAAAATATCTTCATCATCAGTTAGATTGGATGTCATTGTCATCAGCATGTTGGTGTCTTAGCAAAAATCTTCTCTGTTCCATTTTCAATAATAATCTATTTCTAAAGATTTTTCATTACAAACTCTTCTTTAACAGCTGTATGAAGTTGTAAGAAAAGGCCTCTAGATATAATTTTTTTGTGTGAAGTACCTTGCCAGTAATGTCACATAATTATATTTGACTTGACAACTTTATAGCATGAATTTTACTGTTTTTGATTGTTTCCTATATTCTGACTTTTGTGGCATATTTCATTAGAAAATAAATTCACTGCTGATAACAATTATTTCATATCACTAATTGCAATTACAAAACTAAGGCTTACTATGATTAGAATCTGCTGGTCCTTTTAATCTTTGAGGTATAACTTTAAATTAGTGTATTAGAAAACATTAACTAGGCAGCTGATGTGTTTCCTTAGGTGGGAGTGACCTCTCAGAAGACTATGAAGCTACTTCCTGCCTCAAAACATAGAGCCACACAAAAGGTAATGTAGAGATACTGATGCCTCCATATCTCTAGCTCTTACAGAGGAGAGGTTTATATGCCCTTCTTTATTAATAAGTTTTTTTTTTTTTTTGGACTTCAGATTTTAATTCAAACTAACCAACTTATAAAGACATTTTTTTAAAAAAATCATAGAAATTTGAACACAGATTTATGATTAGACCATTTAAGAAATTATTACTTGTGATAATATATTGTGATTATGGTTTTCTTCAGGGGTACACATCTGAAATATTTAGAGGTGAAATGATCTGATGTCTGGGATTTGCTTTGGTCTAGTAGCTAAGACTCTGTGCTCCCAACGCAGGGGGCCTGTGTTCGATCCCTAGCTGGGGAACTGGATCGCACATGCTGCAACAAAGAGTCTTATGTCCCAATGAAGATTGAAGATCTTGTGTGCTGCAACTAAGACCTGGAGCAGCCAAATAAATAAATAAGTTTTTAAAATACTCCATGGGATATGACAAATCAAACACTATTGGGAAAACACTTGATAATTGGAAAACTGGGTGATGGGTTTTTATTTTAATTTCAAAGCTAAAGTGGAAATGGATTTCTGTTAATTTGAACAGAGGTTGGAATACCAAGGGACACTTATATACAGTAATTTTCTTGTACATTATAAGTATCATGTACAATCAGTAAATAGTATTAGCAAACTAGTTGAAAACTATGTTCCATTTTTCTGGGAATAATTTTCCCTGAGTGTACTTGTGCATACCAGATTGTATATATGAAAAAAGAAATATAAAACACAATATGCTGTAGAGAAAATACTTTTTAAAAACTTTGTCATATTTTAAGAGTAATTTTTATTTTAAACTTTATATTTAACAAACAATATTGATTATTTTTATAGAAATACTAATCCTGCAATTTCTGTAAGACAATATAATTTCTTAGTATACTAATGGGGTTCTTTAATAGCTGCAAAATAAATACAGTATTATCATATAATACATTTTATCAAGATAAACCAACAGATTTTTGATAATCATTTATTGTATTCAGTCTACTAAAGCAACACTTTTCAAACTTTTTGGTCTTAGGACTCATTTATAATATTTTTAAGATCATTTTATTTTGTTTATTTTTTATTGAAATATAGTTGGTGTATAATATTATGTAAGTCACAGGTATGCAATATAGTGATTAATAATTTTTAAACATTATATTCCATTTATAGTTATTATAACATATTGGCTCTGTTCTCTGTGTTGTACAGTATATCCTTGTACCTAATTTTATACATACTGGTTTGTATCTCTTAATCCCTACTCCTGTGTTGCCCCTTCTCCTTCCCTCTCCCAACTGGCAACCCCTGGCAGTTTGTTTTCTATATTTGTGACTCTGCTACTTTTTGTTATATTCACTAATTTGTTGTGTTTTCTAGATTCCACATACAAATGATATATGGTTTGTTTTTCTCTGTCTGACTTATTTCACTTAACATCATGCCCTCTAAGTCCATCCATGTTATTTGCAAATGGGAAATTTCATTCTTTTTTATGACTGAGTAGTATTCTTTATCCATTCATCTGTTAATGGGCACTTATGTTGTTTCTATATCTTGGCAATTATAAACAGTGCCATGAACATTGGGGTGCATATATCTTTTTGAATTCATGTTTTTGGTTTTTTCAGATATATGCCCAGGAGTGGCATTTCTGGGTCATATAGTAGTTTTATTTTTAGTTTTTTGAGAAACCTCAATATTATTTTCTACAGTGACTGCACCAATTTATATTTCCACCAACAGAGTACAAGAGTTCCTTTTCTCCACATCTTTGTCAGCATTTGTTATTTATGTTATTTTTGATGATTGCCATTCTGACAGGTGTGAGGTGATATCTCATTGTGGTTTTGATTTGTATTTCTCTGATGATTAGGGATGTTAAGCATCTTTTCATGTCCTTGTTGGCTATTTGCATTTCCTCTTTGGAAAAATGTTTATTCAGGTCTTCTGCCCATTTTTCAATCAGGTTGTGTTTCTAATATTAAGCTGTATGAGCTGTTTATATATTAACCCCTTATTGCTCATATTATTTGCAAATACTTTCTCCCATTTGATAGATTTTCTTTTCTTTTTTTCTATGATTCCCTTTGCTATGCAAAAGTTTTTGTTTAGGTAAATCAACTATATTCAATAAAAATTAAAAAAAAAAAAGCTTTTAAATATATCAAATAGGTCTGTCACAAACTTACTTTCGTAATGCTTTAAAAATTAATCTTACAACATTCTTATGCCCTGGTGACGGGGAAAAAGTCACCTTGCCATATCCATCTGTATTCTTTTGTTCTCTTTACCTTGTAGGAAACCAGCTACTTTTGTTAACAACTCCCACAGGCTTCTCTTTTTCCCTTTCCTATAATTTAGTGAATATTTTTTTGTAGGGCTGTCTTTACTAGGTTTTCTGATCTCTGTTAAAATTATAATTTCTATATTGTGGATCTTGTTTCCCCATATAAGTTAATAAGGTGTAATAACAGTAATTTTAGATTCTCTTCAATCTGTTACAGGTGGTTGTTGGAGATCATGATGGCATAGTTATGTGCTTTGGCATGAAGAAGGGAGAAGCAGTGGTATGTGTATGTTTTGAATACTCCCAGGTTAAGCTTTTTCTAAAGCACAATGAAAAATGGGTTAAAGGAAGTAGTGATATGAAGTATGAGACTTCAGGCAGCATAAGAGTTATTTGTTAGCTGTTTGTAAAACATCTTTGACATTCTAAGGTGATATATTAGTTTTTTCTGCTTTGTAACAAATTACCTCAAATTTAGGGGCTAACAATGAAACACATTTATTATCTCGCAGAGGCAGGAATCCAGCCTTGAGGCCTCATGTGGCTGCAACATAGATGTTAGCTAGGCTCAGTTTCTTTCTGGAGCTCAGGGTCCTATTCCATGAGGCCAAAACTTGGCTGTTTGAAGAATTCAATTCTTTATTATTATTGAACTGAGATCCCCACTTTATTGCTATCTATAAGCCCAGGCCTGCTTTCATCATTTGAGGCCCCCACACTTCCTTGCTGTGTGGTCTTCTCACAGGCCCTCTCACAACATGGCAACCTGCTTCTTCAGGCCAATGGAAAAATCTGTCCAGTCTGCTAAGATAGAGTCTTACATAACAGAGTGCAACCTGGAAATGACCATCGCATCACCTTTACCACTTAATATAGCCTAGTCAAGGAAGTGATTATTATATTATCATATTCATAGACTATAATTTAAAAGTGATAAGTCTGAGATGTGAACTCTTATCTTCATTATACCTTATATGGAATTTGCAAGAAGATGAAGCAGGTAAAAACTATCAGAAACTCAGTGTTTCCATTATTCATATATTCTTCCAGATATTTTGTTCTCTGTGTATAAAGTCATTGAGGGTGAAGGAAGAAACTGATGCCAATAATAAAATAGAAAGTAAGGAAAAAGAAATCAATAATGCAAATACTTCCAATTAAATAAAGAGAGATATGAAGTTATACACTCAGGTTTTCAGTAGATTCTGTAGTCCTTTGTTTATACTACTAAAATTTCTAAAATTGTAAGGGAACCATGAGAAATTACTTTTAAAAAGATGATTAAAATACTGGGGGAGGTAGCCATTTTTTTCTCCAGGGGATCTTCCCAACCCAGGGATCAAACCCAGGTCTCCTGCATTGCAGACAGATTCTTAGCCAGCTGAGTCACAGGGAAGCCCATGAAAAGATGATTAAAGTGTAAAAACATGTCCATTGGAACCAGATGGGGAGTCTTGGTAAAGTGCAGATTCTCATTCAGTAGATCTACAGTTGAGCCTGAGGGTCTGAATTTCTAATAAGGAAAGTGATGCTGTTTTGCTGCTTAGTGAGCCATACTTTGAGTTGCAAGAATTTAGATTTTAATGATGTTATTGAAATATGTGGGGGAATAAACATAAAGTTTGAAGATATTTAGCAAAAAAATCCACAAGACGGTTGAAGTAAGCACATTTGTATCTACAGGTGTTCCTATATAGTAAAACTATAAACTTTTGTAAATTTAAAAGCACCACATTTTGTATGGTAAAGGAATATATTTATAGTAAGTTTGTGTACTTAATTTTTCCCTTAACAATTTTTGCAGACAGTGTTCAAGACGTTACCTGGGCAGAAGATTGCAAGATTGGAACTAGGAGGGGCTCTTAATACACCCCAGGAGAAAATTTTTATTGCTGCAGGATCTGAAATTAGAGGCTTCACAAAGAGAGGAAAACAGTTCCTCTCTTTTGAAACAAACCTCACTGAAAGCATTAAAGCTATGTATGTTTATTCTCTCTTTTTATTTTTACATGTCCATTTACAATATTTTGGATAGGTAACAAACATCTGATTAAGTATCATATCTTAATAGGTTATCTAGGAAACAACTAAAAATACTTTATGAGTCAGAAATTGAATTTGACCTG
>NW_011494957.1:2102386-2142124 GCF_000754665.1 Bison bison bison | reverse complement strand
ATTAATATATTAGTATATAATTTTTGTCAAATATTTTACCTCCCCCAATGAAAACTTGATTCATTCTAAGAATTAGAATATAATTATGATTATTTTCTAAATTTTATTAAATATAATTTTAAATGAACTTATTATTTCTTTTTTCAAGTTAAAATTCTAATGAAATCATTTTTTTCCACTATTTATTATTTAGTTTCAGGTAGATTCAATTTAGATAGCCTTATTCTATGTAGTGTGGTAGTAAGAAAGATATGGAGTAGGAAATGGCAACTCACTCACTCATTCCAGTATTCTTGCCTGGAAAGTTCCATGGACAGAGTAGCCTAGTGGGCTACAGTCCATGGGATTGCAAAGAGTCAGACACAACCGAATGGCTGAGCATGCAAGAAAGATAACTGGAGAGTTAAAGCTACCTGAGTTGCAATCCAGTCTACTGTCTACTGTGCATTTAGGCAAGTTACTTAACATTTTATTAATATTATTCCCCTTAAAAAGGGATAATTGTATAAACTAAGAATAATTGTTCCTAGTTTATAGAGTTATGAGGATTGAGCTAATATATTTAAGTCACTTAGGACAGTGCTTGGCACATAGTACACATTAAAAAAAAAACCTACTTTTTGATATATTAATTGTCCAGGTGTAGACAGGTGAATTACCGTTATCCTATCTTTGTTTATAGTTTTTCTGAACTCAATTTTTGAGAAGCCCGAGGCCTTAAGAACCTCATTTTCAGCTTTCAAAATCATGGCTATACCAAAAGGCTAGAATAAGTATGGGAAATGAAAACAAACAGTGTTCTCTGAGTCTATGATAAAATGATAGTAAACTGTAAATAAATAAACTTTTCATCTCTGAAAATAATTCAGGAGTTTCCTATGCTTATTTTTAAAAATGTGGATGTCTTAAATTACTTTTCATACTCTCAGGCACATATCTGGCTCAGACCTTTTTCTCAGTGCAAGTTACATCTATAACCATTATTGTGACTGCAAAGACCAACATTATTACCTTTCTGGGGACAAAATCAATGACGTCATCTGCCTTCCAGTGGAAAGACTACTTCGTGAAGTACCGGTGTTGGCCTGCCAGGACAGAGTACTCCGAGTTTTACAGGTTACTGTTATTTGCATTTTTATAGTTTTTCATAATTTTGGTATGTAAATATTGATGAAGAATGTATAATTGAGATAAATTACTTTAGTGACCACTACCACTTTAAATATCTTAAAATTATATCTGAAAATTTTTTAGTGTTTTACTTGACTAACCTTATTTTTTTTTTTACTTGAGGCAAATGTGTTGAAATCTTTAGCAAGTTTTTAGAGAGGCATATATGGAAAAAAGGACACTTTTCTCCCCTTCACCCCATACATGATATCTGAGTTAGTTTAATTAGAATGTAGTACTTTTCCTACATTTACTTCCCCACTTTTATTTTTTTTTTCCTGTCTATCACCCTCAGTTCAGGTCAGTCTCTCAGTCGTCTTTGCGACCCCATGGACTGCAGCACACCAGGCTTCCCTGTCCATCACCAACTCCCGGAGCTTGCTCAAACTCATGTCCATCAAATCAGTGACGTCTTCTGTCATTCCCTTCTCCTCCTGCCTTCAATCTTGCCCAGTGTCAGAGTTTTTTCTAATGAGTCAGTTCTTTGCCTCAGGTGGTCAAAGTATTGGAGTTTCAATTTCAGCATCAGTCCTTCTAGTGAATATTTAGGACTGATTTCCTTTAGGATGGACTAGCTTGATCTCCTTGCAGTCCAAGGGACTCCCAAGAGTCTTCTCCAACACCACAGTTCGAAAGCATCAATTCTTTGGCACTCACCTTTCTTTATGGTTTGACTCTCACATCCATACATGACTACTAGAAAAACGATAGCTTTGACTATACGGACCTTTGTCGACAAAGTAATGTCTCTGCTTTTCAATATGTTGTCTAGGTTGTTCATAGCTTTTCTTCCAGGGAGCAAGCATCTTTTAATTTCATAGCTGCAGTCACCATCTGCAGTGATTTTGGAGCCAAAAAAAATAAAGTCAGCCACTGTTTCACCATCTGTTTGCCATGAAGTGATGGGACCGGATGCCATGATCTTAATTTTCTGAATGTTTCTATCACCCTTCCCTCTCCCCAAAAATCAAACTAAAAGAGGAAGTTGGATTGGGGAGAAGGTGTTAGGCTTTAACAAGGGAGAGTTGAGATCAAGATTGTATCATTTGAGTTTATCCAGCATTTATGACAATATGTTGAACAGAATAAGCACTCAGTAAATATTTGAAAAATTATTTATTATCTTTATATTTCTATTAAAAACTGTGATTGGCTAAAGCAACTACTTAAGGCCATTGTTATTAATAATACTAGTTACAACTGTCTTCTTGAAAGTGACTTTTTTTTTTGACCCTGCTGTGCAGCTTGTGGGATGTTAGTTCCCCGACCAAGGATTGAACTCAGACCCTTGGCAGTGAAAGTGCAATGTCCTAACCACTGGAGCACCAAGAATTCCGAAAGTGACTTTCACACTCTCTCTCACACACACATACACACACACCCAGGACCCATAAAATAAAGTTCAAATGTAAATGACAAAAATATAATATAAGTTTAAATGTAAATGGATGAATTATTTGTATCAAAATTTAGGATGATGATAGTGCAATTGAACAAAAAGTATAGCTATTTATTCTGTACTACCAGATGGCCATTTCTTAGCATCAGCCCCCCTTTTTTAAAATTAATTTTTATTGATGTTTATTTGCTTTATGATGTTGTGCTAGTTTCTGCTGTACAGCAAAATGAATCAGCTGTATGTTTAGACATCAGTTCTTTTTTTCCCCTATGGGTGACTAAGGTAATGTTCGAGATTCTCTCTAGGAGCATGAATGATTGATCTCTCCCCTAGCCTGTGCTCCCCAGTATGAGTGGTTTGAGTAAGGCTTTTAATAGGAGCTGACTCACATCCATTTAGAAATTGACCTGACTGAATTCTAGGACCCTGCTTTGTTTAACCAGTGACACGTGTGCTTACTGTGGAAAGTAAAAACTTGAAGTCTTTCCTCTGACCTGCACACTTCTTACCTACTTCCCCTCTGCTTCTGTATGCAATCCATTACCCCAAAGGTAGCCTTTTTAAAACAGTTTGTGTTTATATAGTTAGATATAGTTTTGTGTTTGTATAGTTAGATACAGATACCTGTGAATACTTAATGTTGTTCTAAATAAAGTATGAAGCATATGACTCATATATTCTATATGTATTTAAAATTTTTAAACAAAATGGTATATCAGATTTACTGTAATTTTGCAAATGTTTCTTCATTGAGAGATTTATCGTATTTTTTCTACGTGAATTTAATACTTCTATCTCATTCTTTAACAGCTTCACAAATACTATGCACCAAATTAAAGCATTATAAGTGACAAAATTGAAAAAAAGACAGAATTTAACTTGTTTTCTTATCTAAATAGCAGGGAGTTCTGCCTCTTACTAGAGTGGGTTTTGGAGATACAGAATTTTCCTTAGGAAGTAGTTTTGAGTCTGTTTGAATGTGCCCCAAGTTAGGACAGAAGAAAAAGGTTGTTCCTAGAAAGTTTTGATAGGGAAATTACCAGTGTCAAGTTTTCATGCAAAGTACCTAAAATGAAAATTATTCAAAGTGGAGAATATTTGAAATACTTATTTCCTTGCTCTTTTATATTTATTATATATATATATATATTGGAGAAGGCAATGGCACCCCACTCCAGTACTCTTGCCTGGAAAATCCCATGGATGGAGGAACCTGGTAGGCTGCAGTCCATGGGGTCGCTAAGTCGGACATGCCTGAGCGACTTCACTTTCACCTTTTGCTTTCATGCATTGGAGAAGAAAATGGCAACCCAGTCCAGTGTTCTTTCCTGGAGAATCCCAGGAATGGGGGAGCCTGGTGGGCTGCCATCTATGGGGTCGCACAAAGTCGGACATGACTGAAGTGACTTGGCAATATATATATATATATATATATATGTATGTATGTATATATATGTAAAATGAGTCAACGTGCAAGTTTGCTAACAAAAGTTAATATTCACAATCTGTTTTTTCCCAATAGTTCTATTCTAGAGTTCTTTATATGAATATTGATGTTATCTATGAATCCTTTTATTATCAGTATTTCAATTTGTATTCTGTTTTAGTTTTAAAATACTTGTTCTCCTTCAGGGATCTGATGTGACGTATGAAATTGAAGTTCCTGGCCCACCTACTGTTTTAGCCCTACACAATGGAAATGGCGGTAATGAGGATTTAATTTTTGACAATCAAATAATGTTATGTTATTTAAGTTTAGATGTTTCAGGGTTTTAATCATTTAACTATATATTAAGTGAAAATGGGAAACTATAAAAAGAACTTGAACTGAAATAGAGAAGGTTGTCTTCTAACTTGCCAGTAGCTAACAGTAATGAGTCACTGAACTTGACTTTTCAGTTTCCTCATCTCAAGATTACTTGATGAGGAAACCATCTCTTATGGTTATAAAATTCTGTGAATGTATAACCATCTTTCTAAAATAAGTAAATTAATTAAAATCTGTCTTTTCATAATATTTTAAATGAGATTTTATATGAAAGCCAATATATAGGAAAGTATTTTAATTTTAAAGGAATAGTGTGAGCTGTGAGATAACTATAATATGTTGACTTTAACTGTAACTAGGTGACTCTGGAGAAGACCTTTTGTTTGGAACGTCAGATGGAAAACTTGGGCTTATTCAGATCACTACATCCAAACCAATACACAAGTGGGAAATTCGAAATGAGAAAAAGAGGGGAGGTATGTTTTTTATGTAACTCAGATTCTGAATTTTAGTGATTATTGAATAAAATAGCCTGGGAATTCCGTGGCAGTCCAGTGGTTAGGACTCCATGCTTTCACTTCCAAGAGCATGAATTTGATCCTGGTCGGAGAACTAAGACCCTGCCTGCTACATGGTGCTTGGCCACAGAGACAGATAGATAAATAGACCAACCTGCATTGTATAGTTCATCCTGTTTCCTTTATCCGTAAGGCAGAGCAGACCTAGCAATTTACAGAGCCACCTCATGTGTATTTACTATATGTTTATTTAGCAGGTCTATCAGTTTTGCTGTAACTTTTTAAGGTAAGATGTACTAACGGGGCTTCCCAGGTGGCTCAGTGGTAAAGGATCCACCTGTGAATGCAGGAAACATAAGAGATACTGATTCAATCTGTGGATCAGGATGATCCCCTGGAGTAGGATGTGGCAACCCACTCTAGTATTCTTGCCTGGAAAATCCCATGGACAGAAGAGACTGGTGGGCTACAGTCCAAGGGGTCAGAAAGAGTCAGACACGACTACTGAGAACACACAGGATATACTAATAGTAATTTGGGATGGATAGGCTTTTATGGGCTAACATTTATCTATAACATCAATCTCGGCTCAAATCCAGTTTTCATTGTTTGCTGTAGGGAATTAATTGGAATTTGGGAGTACTTGGTATGAGTCAAAGAAGTACAGTGAGATCAAAGAATATTCCTTTTTTGTAAGGAATTTATACCTTTCTAAGGGGAATTTTTATCTGACTTGGTAAATTTGGATGGCTCTTTATAAGTACAGCCTGAAATCTGATTTATGAGAAAATATGTTAGCAATGCAAAACATTTAAGGGAAAAAAATGTCTGGGAAGAGGGAAAAAATAAAGGCAGAGAACTTGAGGCAGAGGTAAATTCTATTCGTTTGAGGAGCAGAAGGAAGACCAGTGTGGCTAAATATGGCATGAAATGAAGTCAGAGGTAGGCTATGGCCAAGTCATGTAGGTTCTTGGGAGCCTTGGTAAAGGGTTTGAATTTTAGTCTAGGTGCAGTGGGGAGTCATTGGAAAACTGTAAGTGGTAATATGATGTGATCTAATTTACCAAAACTAAAACAAAAACACTCCGTAGAGAGTGGATTTGCCAGGAAACAGGTTGAAATTAAGGACAGGGAATTGAATTAGGAAGTTATTGCCATAGTTGTAATTTACTGTTTTGTTTTTTTTTCTCTACTCTGATATATAGATTTTTTTTCATTCATAGTATATTTGACTGCAATATCAGTATTATTGCTAATTTATCACTTACCTTTTTTTAAAGGTATTTTGTGTGTTGACAGCTTTGACATTGTGGGTGATGGGGTTAAAGATTTACTTGTTGGAAGAGATGATGGAATGGTGGAAGTATATGGTTTTGATAATGCCAATGAGCCTGTTCTACGATTTGATCATGTAAGTTCATTTTTAAGAAGACTATATATGTTTATCATTCATCAAACAATTATAGAAATGGCTGACAGTCTGTGTTTTATTAAATGATTATGTTAAAATCTTGTGTTTGGCTTAAAATATTGCTGCTTTGATATTATCAAAATCTTGTCTAGACTGCTCTTATATTTGAATAATAGATATTGCCCTCAAGCTGAACAATGAATTACTTTTTCATTTGATTTCTAAATATTCTATATCTAAATTATTAAATATTTTACCTTAGTTTCTATAATGCATAATATATTATAGGAGTAACATTTATTTGTTTGGGTAACATAAATGAGATTGTGTTGTTTTAAAGTAATAAGATTTGGAGAATAAACTTCATATTGTTGAGATGACATAAAAAATATCCTTAAACAGAGAGAGCAAAGTAGCAATTTCACTTTTAGTCACCCAAGGTCTACTGTATAAGAAATACTAGATAAGAGTAATTTTTAGCTCATAAATTTTAAGCATAATTAGGCTTCTTTATCCCAAGGTATAGAGTCACATGGAGAAGCATTCTTGCATAAACTGAATCTTTCATTTTCATGAAGTGGTGTTCTCCTGTCCAGGGTTTCCCTCTTCTGCCTCATGCATGATGTGTTGAGGCTGTTTAAAAACAACAAAAAGTCACAACTCAGTATCAATTTTTCTTTCTTTGTCTAGTTTCTCTAATTGTGGTAGAAGTTCTCCCAGTACCTACTTTAATTGCATGTCAGTAAATACAGATGTTTTGACGCACAGATAAAGTATAGTATTATATAGATAATATGGGGATAAAAACATTGTACAACATATTTTCTAGATATATTTTATATTCATCTTATATAAAAAGTCACCTTGTTAATGATGCAAATAACAGTTTAGGCTTAAACATACATAATTGTCCTATGTTGGAGATCTCTTAGTTTTTCTCATTAACCCCTGGGAAACTTTCCTATTTAGACCTCAAATCTCCTCTTTGACTTCTTTTCCAAATGCCAGTAATGACATAACATGTGTCCCCTCTGCCAGGTGTGGCACTGAGGATTCCTGTCTTTCAAGTCTTTCTTCTGTTTGTTTGATGACAGAGGTACTGCTTTCACATTATGTTAAAGCTGCAGATTTGTTATCTTGTCTTCATTCCTGATGTCACTCACTTTGTTGTCTTTCTAATCAGGAGAAGTCGTCTTATTTGACACAGTCTGGATTGACAGTTGGTTAATCAAAAAAGTTAAGGAGCAGATCATAAAAAGATAATATACGTATACCTTAAACATTGCATTTAAAAATATTTTTTAGTTAATTTATTTTTGGCTACACTGGGTCTTCGTCGCCATATGCAGGCTTTCTCCAGTTGCAGCGAGTGGGGGCTACTCTCTAGTTGGGGTGTGTGGGCTTCTCACTGTGGTGGCTTCCCTTGTTGCAGAACGTGGGTCTAAGTGTGCAGGCTTCAGTAGTTGTGGGGTGTGGGCTCAGGGATTGTGGCGCAAGGGCTTAGATGCTCCGTAGCATGTGCAGTCCTCCTGGGGCAGGAATCAAACCTGTGTCCCCTGCATTGGCAGGTAGACTCACAACCACTGGACCACCTGGGGAATCCTAAACATCACATTTAAACTTAAACTTATGTATTTACTCACCAACATTTTGAACCATGACCAAGGTCTTTTTTTGTGAATTCCCCTAATTAGTATTCTATGTTGTTACTTACATAAAATATGTCTATACTGTATTGCCTAGGATCTCTTGTTTTATGGTTTGTGACTGGTTTTACAAAATATAAGTTGAATTAACTAATTCTACAACTCTAGGTCTTTTATAAAAAGATACTTGAATTACATAAAGTAAATGAATTTCATTAAAATGTTGTATTGGCAAAAAAATGTAGAAATTACAGTTTTTTAAAATTTTCTAACTGTTCCTGAGTACAGTAGGTTAAATAAGGTACTTCTAAGTGAGGAGAGAGTAAGTTATAATTAATAATCACTTGAGGGGGTTTCCCTGTTGCTCCAGTGGTTAACAATCCGCCTGCTAACGCAGGAGACATGTGTTCGATCCCTGCTCCAGGAAGACCTCATATGCCTCGGAGCAGCTCAGACCATGAGCCGCAACTGCTGAAGCCGGTGTGCCTCCAGCCTGTGCTCCGCAACAAGGGAAGCCCCTCCCCGCAGGGATAGCCCCCGCCCACCAACAAAGGGCAGCCCCCATTCTCCACAATTAGAGGAAGCCCACAAGCAGCAGCAGAGACCCAGCTGCCACCAAAAATAGACAGATAAGAGAAGGGAGGGACGGCGGGAAGGTGGAAGGCAGAGAAGAAAGGAAGATGGCTGAAAACAGTAACATAATGAAATAATAAAAATATAATCCTTATAATATTGGTGATAAGAGAATTTCGTAAGCAAGATAAAAAAACTTCAGAAGTCAGAAAGCAAAGACTAAAAGTTAAATAATTTAAATATAGTAATGATGAAAATCTGAAAGTTGAAAAATGTACACAGGAATGGATGCAGTTTTTTTTTTCAGAATTAACTTTAGCAGGAACATGAACAAAAAAGTACAAAGAGTTCTAGTGTATATATTAAGTACACTGGGACACTCATTAAAAATGCACTTAGACTTCCCTGGCAGTCCAGTGGTTAGGACTCTATGCATTGTGGGGGGCATGGGTTCAATCTCTGGTAAGCGAACTAAGATCCTACAAGCCATACAGCATGCCCAAAGGAAAAGAAAAATGCACTTATGAACCTAACTGTATGCAGATATTTAATCAAACCTCTGTTACTTGAATCCCTCAGGTAATTAGCTCAGGAACAGCTAAGATAGTCTGATTTGCAGAATAGCTCAGTGATTTGCCTTCTACAGGGAGGGTGAAGACGGCTAGCATTTTTAATGCTAGTGTCCATTCCCTCTACCTTCTCCTTTAGAACAATGGTTTTGGGCTTTGCCTAGTAACAGTTACCTAGCAGAGCTGCTGGGTTGCCAGCCCATTTTTTTTCTTAATGAAAGAGAATAGATTAGAATATATCAGAGTACAATACTTAAGCCTTTTAAGTTATTCCTGTTGTTGTATATGTTCATATGTGAAGTATACCAGATTGCAGTATAAAACTTATTGATTACTTTTCAAATAGCTTGAAAGCCACTGATCTAGAGTATTTGTTAAAAACAGATTCCTGGTTGACTCATCCAAGTAATTATCGTCAGACAAGTTTGGGAAGTATTTCTTTAAAGAGATATAAACTCCTGAAAAACAGGGTTTCTCTCCATAATAGCAAATTCCCTAGAGGTCCCATGTTAGCTATCATTTTCTTTATTCTTCTAAGAAGCTGCTTGGAGAAAACACATGAGAGGTGGTCTGTGGAATTCAGATAATAAACTAAATGTGTTAAGAGTTTTGCTTATGTAATGTTTTTCTAAAAAGAACTTACTTCTTTATATAAATAAATGATCTTTGCTTATTAATAACTACTGCAGCTGAGTGGTACACACAGATACATGAGTCATTTTCAGTCTCCTTTCCTCATATTGAAAAACACTGGAATTTCTGGCCACTTGTGCAGGATTTTCACCTTTCCAATCTCAGAAGTATTCAATAAAAATATATTGAATGTTGGGAGATAGGAAAATAAGTTTTGTAGCTTATTTAACTTTGTGAAATTTTATTGATGAAGTGCTTGATTTAAATTCATTGTAGACGTTGTCTGAGAGTGTCACATCAATCCAGGGTGGTTGTGTAGGGAAAGATGGCTATGATGAAATCGTGGTATCCACATACTCAGGTAAGGTAAATGAAAATTGTAATAGCTAGTTGAAAGAATCAATCTAAAAAATATAAATTTGATAAATTGCTTTTAAAAATATATAAATTTGATAAAGTGCTTTTGATTTTTTTTTAAGTTTATTAGTAAGTAACCCTTACCTATAGCATTAAAAGCTTTATTGGTTAAAAATAAGAAAGAAAGGAGTGTTATTGATTTATAAAATAATTTCTTTATTAATGCTTTTTAAAAGTGTTTAGTATATCTCTAGTATCTTTGAAAATTAAATGATATCCTTTGACTTAAAAATTATTATTTACTGAAATTTAGTTTGTTTTGTTACTATGTACATTTCTTATAAAACTTACTTTCTTTTGAGTTGGTCATTTTTGTATTTTCACAATAGTTATATGAGATTTTAACTTTCCATGAAAGTAATTTTTGAAAGACAACTCTTACTCATCAGTTCTTTTTTGCATTTGCTAGACTATGTTGACTTATTTCATCCCTGAAAACTAAAGTTATAAATTAAGAAGTAAAGGATTTCTTTAATTGCAGTATTACAGTATTTCAAGCAAAGCAAAAATGGTATCTGAAGTAATTTCCTTATAGTTTGAATATCTTCCAGCTTGATTTCTTTTGTTTTGTTTTGCTTATGCTTTTTTGAAAAAGAATAAGTCCAAAACTAAATGAGGTTGATGTTGGTGGACAAAGGGGCATGCATTTTGGGTTTAACACTGGAAGCACTTAATGGTGTACGATTTAATTCATCTCTACAGGCTGGATTACAGGTCTGACCACAGAGCCTGTTCATAAGGAAAGTGGACCAGGAGAAGAACTAAAATTTAATCAGGAGATGCAGAATAAAATTTCTTCTTTACGGTAATTTTGGATTTTGGTTTGCCTTTTTTTTTTTTTTTTCATTTCATGAAGTATGTGATTGTTGTTTTTTTTTCTTACTTATTGGTACCGTATATTTTACTGGAAGAAATTATATAATTAATTAGTTTATCACCTTTTTAAGTGAAAGTTTATCAGTTTGAGAACATTAGCAGTAAGTGCTGATTAATATTTGGAGTTAGAAATATACTTTTTATGTGTTTTTTTCTATGTTGATTTTTTCTTAGATCAAAAATCTAAAAAAAATCTAAGAATATGTTTTTGCATTTGTCTATTATAGTGTTTTTTTTTAATAGACATTAGAAAGTAGCCAATATAGATGGCTCTATTCCTCATTAATTCTAATATTCACTGCTATTGTGGACCTTTCTGAATCTATAGCTTTGGCTTATAAGTTTTCTTACTGGAAATGAGTAATGTTAACTCCTTTAGACACAAGGATCACTTTCACGGCCTGTTCAGTTTGACAAGTCCTATGACAAGGGCCTCAAGGAAAATTGCTTCATACAGTGAAGAAGTAGGAGTTGCTGAAACTTTTTTTTTAAATTTTTTTACTTTACAATATTGTATTGGTTTTGCCATACATTGACATGAATCCACCACGGGTGTACATATGTTCCCCATCCTGAACCCCCCTCCCACCTCCCTCCCCATCCCATCCCTCTGGGTCATCCCAGTGCACCAGCCCCGAGCACCCTATATCATCAAACCTGGACTGGTGATTCGTTTCACATGTGATTATTTACATGTTTCAATGCCATTCTCCCGTATCATCCCACCCTCGCCTTCTCCCAGAGTCCAAAAGACTGTTCTATACATCTGTGTCTCTTTTGCTGTCTCGCATACAGGGTTATCATTACCATCTTTCTAAATTCCATATATATGCGTTAGTATACTATATTTTTTTTTCTTTCTGGCTTACTTCACTCTGTATAATAGGCTCCAGTTTAATCCACCTCATTAGAACTGATTCAAATGTATTCTTTTTAATGGCTGAGTAATACTCCATTGTGTATATGTATGACAGCTTTCTTATCCATTCATCTGCTGATGGGCATCTAGGTTGCTTCCATGTCCTGGCTATTATAAACAGTGCTGCGATGAACATTGGGGTACACGTGTCTCTTTCAATTCTGGTTTCCTCAGTGTGTATGCCCAGCAGTGGGATCGCTGGGTCATATAGCAGTTCTATTTCCAGTTTTTTAAGGAATCTCCACACTGTTCTCCATAGTGGCTGTACTAGTTTGCATTCCCACCAACAGTGTAAGAAGGTTCCTTTATCTCCACACCCTCTCCAGCATTTATTGCTTGTAGACTTTTGGATAGCAGCCATTCTGACTGGCGTGAGATGGTACCTCATCATGGTTTTGATTTGCATTTCTCTGGTAATGAGTGATGTTGAGCATCTTTTTCGTGTGTTTGTTAGCCATCTGTATGTCTTCTTTGGAGAAATGTCTGTTTAGTTCTTTGGCCCACTTTTTGATTGGGTCATTTATTTTACTGGAATTGAGCTGCAGGAGTTACTTGTATATTTTTGAGATTAATTTTTTGTCTGTTGCTTCATTTGCTATTATTTTCTCCTATTCTGAAAGCTGTCTTTTCACCTTGCTTATAGTTTCCTTTATTGTGCAAGAAGCTTTTAATTTTAATTAGGTCCCATTTGTTTATTTTTGCTTTTATTTCCAATATTCTGGGAGGTGGGTCATAGAGGATCCTGCTGTGATTTATGTTGGAGAGTGTTTTACCTGGGTTTTCCTCTAGGAGTTTTATAGTTTCTGGTCTTACTTTAGATCTTTAATCCATTTTGAGTTTATTTTTCTGTATGGTGTTAGAAAGTGATCTAGTTTCATTCTTTTACAAGTAGTTGACCAGTTTTCCCAGCACCGCTTGTTAAAGAGATTGTCTTTTCTCCATTGTATATTCTTGCCTCCTTTGTCAAAGATAAGGTGTCCATAGGTCGTGCAACTTTTAATGATTATTCTCCTTACTTCAGCCCTTGCCAACTTCTTGGGGGAGTGAAAATCAATCTTTTTTTTGGTGGTAGTTGCTACAGAAGTTTTGAGGCAACAAATTGCCACAAGTACTAGTTCACTAAAGCCACACCACCAGTTCACCACAAACCAGTTCACTAGAGTCACTAGGAGAGAAAGCTCTAATGTTCTTCAGTAAGGATACCAAGTAGAGTTAATGAATTGCTATCTTATGCCCTCAGTACTATACCTTATATTTATAACTAAGTCAACCCCTTCCTGATTTCGCTGGAATGTATGCTTATGAGAAGGTTATGTCTGTTTTGTTCATAGAGTCACTCAGTAAATATTTCTTGAGTGAATGAATCTTTTCCTTGGTTAATTGCACAAATCTCTTTCAAGATTCTTCCCAGACTTTCCCTCTAAACTTGAGGTAGCTAAACCTCATATTGTGCTCTCCCAGTTACTGTTTCCTTCGTTTGCATTTGGCTTTTCCCTTTAACTGGAGCAACTCAAAGCAGTGCCTGCACAGTTCAGTCTCCAGCACTTGGTGGAACTCAGCTGGCTTATGATTATCGTTGATACTCTGCAGTCTTTGTTGTCTGTCTACTCTAATGTTTTTCTGAAAGGTACATGTTTATTGATTTCACACATTTTGTTCCTTCTCATTAAATCTAAGTTATTCTACCCCAGAACAATCAGTTTGTCTTCTGATTAGTACTACATGTAACTGAAGCCAGACTCATGTGTATTTGCAGCTTGCCTTGATTCTTACAACTCTTTATTAATATTGCTGGTATGGGGCTGAGAAGATATTTTAGTTTTTAGATTATAGATAGATAATATGGAACCAGTTGGTCAGTGATAGAAGCAAAAATTTTGTTTCTATTTCTGTTACAGTTCAAATGCAACCAATTAAAAAATCCATTTTGCAGAAGTAAATGTCTGTCAAATTTTTGTAAACATTCTGAGGACCTCAAATGGTTATAGGTGACGAAGTTCTATATTTTCCTCTAGGAGTGAATTGGAACAGCTGCAGTATAAAGTGCTACAGGAGAGAGAGAAATATCAACAGTCTTCTCAGTCAAGCAAAGCAAAATCAGCAGTACCTTCATTTAGTGTAAATGACAAGTTTACATTAAATAAAGATGATGCCAGCTACAGCCTTATCTTAGAGGTGCAGACAGCGATAGATAATGTCTTAATACAGGTAAGTAAAATGCATAATTTCTTTGTTTTATGACTGGATCTATTTTAGTGTCCACTATTTATTTTGGACACTTTTAGTTTTAGACAGTGATTTTAAACATTTATCTTAATCTTCCATTAGATAATCAGTTTGCTTATAGATTATTTAAATTATATCTTTACTTTCACCCTATACATATTAAACAAAAGGCTGGTGAACTTACGTTTCAGAAAGATTGAGGAAGGACATTTAGGATTTTGTTCTTTGGATAGCCTTTAGGAAAATTTTAACAGAAATGTGATTTGTAAAACTTCAGTATTTAATATCCTGAATAGGATCTTTAAGTTCCAAATACTAAAGTAAGAGTTTACAGTACAGACTGCTCATTAGCCGTCAGTTTCTAGATAGGTCAATAGGCAAAGCAGATGATTTCGAAGGGTGAAACCTAGAGATAATAATGTATAGCACCATTTTTCAATTTATTTAATTATTTTTTTTCTTATACTAGAAGATAGAGAGTGGAAAAAGATGATAGAAAGATGAATGGAAAATAAGAGTAAAGAGGAAGAAGAAGACAAAGTTTGAAAAGATATGGGGGAGGGGGAGGATTATTAATTAAAACTGAAGGGCAGAAATTTCTCTTAGGTAGTGTTAGCTCAGGGACTGCTGCACTGAACAACTCTAGGTGCATCATTTATGTAGAGCACAGTGCAAACTCATTGTTCTAGAAGCTACTTCTCCAGAGTAGATTAAGAATTACCCTCTTTCTGTGTTACAGGTGGAATAAAAAATTATAAAAATGAACTGATATAAATAAACATGGGCTTCCCAGATGGCACTAGTGGTAAAGAACCTGACTGCCAGTACAAGAGATATAAGATACCCAGGTTCAATCCCTGGCTCGGGAAAATCCTCTGAAGAAGGGCATGGCAACCCACTCCAGTATTCTTGCCTGGAGAATCCCAGGGACAGAGGAGCTTGGCAGGATATAGTCCATGGGGTCACAAAGAGTTAGATGTGGCTGAAGCGACTTATCATGCAAGCATGCATAATAAACATGACCATATGTAGCCCATGGTAGCATTTTTAGTACTGACAGAAAAGTCTAAGAAGACTATATTTTAAAAAGAGCAGTGAGAGATTAAAATCTGTAATCTCTGATTAATCCAAATTAGAAAATAAGTCATAATATGACATTTATTCATATTATATTTATTTTCTAGAAGTAGGTATTATCAAATGTAAGTTAAGAGAGTTCATACTCTCATATTTAGAGATTAACATAAACTAGAACCAAAGAAAACCCTAAGAGAAAATATGTGTTGGAAAATTTCTAGTTTTCTACCTGAACCTTTCTTTTCCTTTTAATATTGATTGTAGAGTGATGTTCCAATAGATTTACTTGATGTGGATAAAAATTCTGCTGTTGTCAGCTTTAGCAGCTGTGATTCTGAGGTGAGTAAAAAATATAAAGAATTCTTTAGATGCTTTCATTTTCATTATGCCATTTTGTATGAAACCTGTAAATGCTATTAGGGTCAATGTTCCTTCAATATTTCCTTCCATAACCTTTCCTTCAAAATCTGTTTGTATTCTCTTTCTCTGTATTCAGATAATCTAGAAACTGGAGTGTTGTCTTAAATTATTTCCTTTTTTCTTATTTGTTTAATCCAATTATAGTGGATCCCTCCCTCTTATCTGCTGGAGATACTGTGCATTCTAAAAGCCCCAGTGGATGCCTGAAATTATAAATACTACGGAACCCTTGAATAATACTGTGTTTTTTTTCAGTATCATTACTTTTGCACTTTGGAGCTATCATTAAGTAAAACATGGGTTACCTGAACACAACATGTCATCTGATAACAGAGATGGTTACTAAGTGACTAACGGGCAGGTAGCATATATGACGTGAATATGCAGGATAAAGGACTGATTCACGTCCCAGATGAGATGGAGTGGGATGTTACAAGTTCTCATCACACTACTCAGAATGGTGTGTGATTCTGTAAGCAAAACATGAGTTGCTTATTTCTGGCATTTTCTATTTAATATCTTCAGACCACAGTTGACCATGGGTAACTGAAACCCCAAAAAGCAAAACCACAGATAAAGGGGAAACTACTGTAGTCACTGATTTCTGTCAGTTCTCGCTCCCTTGCTCTTAGCTGTCTACTTTGCTTCATTTCCACTTCTGTTAACCTTCCAGCTCTCACCATGCTTGCTTCAGCTACTCATTCACCAGTTTCTCTGCCTTCAGTATTGCCTGTCAATCACAGGAGATGCTGTGCACTTCCATCCAAGAGACCTTCCTAAAGTACAAACATCACTGTGTCATTTCTCTTCTCACAACCTTTTAAAACCTTTCCTGAGCTGCATGTAAGTCTAGACCTCTCACTGTAGCATAAAAGCTTTCCATAATTCAGCTCTGATTACAACTCCAACTTAATCTCTCACCAGCTGCTACCTTCCCTCCCAGGCACATGATTTCTGCCAAACTGAAGTTCTTAAAATTTCTTCAAAATGCTATATAGTTTCACACATTCCTACAGTTAAACACGATCTGTTCCATCTGCCTGCCTTTCCGCACTTTTTCTTGCTGACTCTTGCTTACCCTCATTCAGTAGACATTTATCGAACACCTACTCTGTGCAGAGTACCCAGGATGAGCCCATATCTGAGCTTTCGGATGCATTTGCCGTTCACTTCCCTCTACGTGGTACTAGCCGGCTAGAAGTCTTGGCGCTAGGTGCAGGTCCTGAGGAGAAGTTAGGGTACAGAAAAGGTCTAGGGAAGGCAAGCCAGAGAAGAAAGTCTGACTGGAACTGGCATTAAAAAGAGAAGGATAAAAAGAATAGATAAAGAACAAAGTTGATAGTTATATTAGGGAATAATTTTCAAAATAATTTCAGAGTAAAACTTTTTTTTGATAAGAGATTTATCAAAAAGCAGTTGTATTGTTATCATATATGCCTTGCCATCCCTGTTTGAGAATAAGATACAAATGATTAAGACCTACGTTTTTATGATCATTAAAAAAAATCAAGTTAGTATGAACTTCAGATCTTTAATTCCTAAGTTACAGTGAAAAATTAGCCTGTTTATATCAATGCAGGATTCGAGTATTTTATACTAATTTAAAACCTGTTTTCTAGAATGATGACTTAAAAAATCTTATAGAGATTTCAAACATACACGAAAGGAGAAAGAATAGCACAACCTCCATGAACTCCTCACTAACTTTAACATATGGTCAGTCTTGTTTTCTGCTCTTTACCCTCTTCTCCCCATCCCAAACCTAACTCCAGACATTTTATCTCTTTTAATTAGTCATTTTATCTATAAGCACTGAGATGCATAATATTTGTTTTTAATTACACAAAAGCATATTTATTTTTAAGTTGACTTATCCTCTGTGCTTGCTGAGTTTAAAACATTTGAATTTTCTTTTAATAGTAGCGTTCCTTTTATTTCTTCAGGTATTTACTAAAAATAGGGAAATATCAGTACATGAAAATTGCATATCAAATAGTTCATGTTGTTTTGTCTGATTTTGCAATTCATGCACCCAGAAATACTTTTTTTGTTTGTTTTTAGTAGTTTATTATTCTATTTCAAGAAGTTATATTATATGAAGTAACCTCTCCAATTTTATTCAACAAACATTTATTGAATGCCTATGGTCTACTTGACACTGTGCTATTTGCTGGAAATACATAGATGAGATATTTCTAAGTTGTCTGTATGTATGTGTGAAAATCAAATACGTTCAACACTGAACATTTATGTTTTTTGCCTTTATAATATAAACATAAGGGATTTGCACTATCAGTTAAATTTTTGGAAGGACAATTAATATTTTTAAATGTTATGGGAGAGATTCAAGATGGAAAGAGCACTGAGCTATAGATATGAATTTGAATTCCAGTGTTATTACTTACTGGCTTTTAGGAAAGTTACCTAACTCTTCATGACCCCTTTTCTTCATCTGTTAAAGCTTCTCACATAGGGTTGTTTATAGGAATAAGCATAAAGCTCATAGCACAGTGCCACCCAAATGATAGGTGCTCAGTAAAATGATAACAGTTATTATTATTGATGCTGTTGTTATTCTTAAAGACATGGATTCATTCTTCTCCTCAACTTCTGAATTATTCCTAGTCAAATGACAATTTTCTCCTCGCCACTTACCGGTGCCAGGCAAATACCACAAGACTAGAGCTCAAGGTAAAAATGTTTGAAATTACCTTTACTTAAAAGTTCGAACTTTCTTTTTCCTTGGTAAATCTTGCAACATGTGATATCATTTATTTGCATTAAATTTCTCCCTGAAACAAGCATTTTGAATAATGTCTTTTGAATGACCTGTTTTTGAGAATCTGAGGTTTCTGTGCTGTGCTGTGCTTAGTTGCTCAGATGTATCCAACTCCTTGCAACCCCATGAACCGTAGTCTGCCAGGCTCTCTGACCATGGAATTCTCCGGGCAAGAATCTTGGAGTCAGTTGCCATTCCCTTCTCCAGGGGCATCTTTCCAACCCAGGGATTGAATCCAGGTCTCCTGCATTGCAGGTGGATTCTTTACCTATTTGATTTTAATTCAGCCCAAACCACTGTCTCTTCTATTAACACTCAACTAATTACATTCACTAAAATTTTTACCAATCCTAAATTTCCTCTAGCTGGAAATATTTTTTTCTAATTTTCTATTATGGAAAGTTTCAAACATACATAAGAGTAATGATTCCTGCTTAAGCAATGATCAGTTCATAACAATCTTATTTATGCTGTCACTCTCTGTTCCAAATTATTTTGAAGCAGATACAGGATGTAATTTTTTTTGTAAGTATTTCAGGATATATGTTTAAAAGATAAGAACTCTTTTTAACCCTAATCACAATACTGTTATCAAACCAAATAAAAATTAATAATTCCTTAGTATCATCAAATGTTTAGTGTAGTGGTTTTTGCTTTTAATTTAACATTTGATTCAGCCATAGTCCAAATAAGGTAATTTGGTTACCGAAGTATCTGAGCATTTGCCCTGTATTTTCCTATTATTTGGATTTTTCTGATTGCATTCAGTGATGGCATTACTATCTATCTATTCCAGGGAAAATCTTTGAAGTTTCCTTTTGCAATGTACTAGGATAATCATTTTTATAATTAAATACTCTTTTTAGCACACATATATTTTAGTTTTTAGTGTGAGATTTAAAAAATAAAAATTGGTACATTTATAATCCCAAAATTAAGGACTATATAACTTTTTACTGGTGTTGCTGATGTTCTGAGACTCAAAGTAAGATTTTTTTCAAGAGAGATGCTATTACACAATAACTCTTTCACATCTGGTTAAGGAACTTCCAGTTTATGCTTGTCTAACAAATTGGCAAAAATTTAGAGAAAGCATCATCATTAGTGACAGGATGAGGAAAAGGACACTGTCAATCATAGCTGAAGTAAATAGTTGTTAAAGCCACTTTGGTAAAATATAGTCCTACTTGTTGGAATCTATTTCATAGCAATAAAGTCATAGTAGTGTACCCACAGATATATGTATAATTAACTGCAGCATTGTTTGTAGAAGCAGAAAGGTGGAATCAAAGTGAACACTCAGTATTTAATGTTTGAATAAGTAGCTGTTTATCCATTTCATAGAATATTGCACAGCTGCAATAAAGAATGAGCTGATCTATTCCTTTTTTTTTTTTTTTTTAAATTCGGCCGCCAACGTCTGCTGCTGCTGCCGCGGCCGCTGAGCGCAAGGAGCCGACCAGACTGAGTCACCTATTCCTTTTAATGTAGAGCAAATTCCATGAAAAACGCAAAATGCAGATAAAAGTTCTATATATGTATATACATATTATCTATAATATGAAGAAATATATAAAAAGAATCATAGCTGTCTGATATGATAGGTCATACAATAGGGGGAAGGTTTGGGTGGGATGTGAGGGGGAGGGAGATGATAGTATTAGGAGAGGCAGAGATAAGGGAAGACATTAGAAATAAAAACAAAGCTGTCTATGATATAAATAGAATTTATTTATGTAAAATTATGCATTTATTTTTGTACATCTGCATAGAGACATGTATGAAAGGTTGACTATCAAAATAGCAATAATGATCATCTCTAGGTGGTAGAATTTCAGATGACTCATATGTTAATCCTAATTTTTCTTCATTGTTTGGATTTTTAAAATAATGAATATAAAGTATATAATGAGAAAACATTATGACTTTTTAAAAACGTGAACAATTGTGTTCTTTTTTAAAAATTATACTGTTTATAGTTATTATAAAATATTGGCTATATTCCCTGTGTTATACTAATTACAACATTCAGAAAACAGATCATGGCATCTGGTCCCATCACTTCATGGCAAATAGATGGAGAAACAGTGGAAACAGTGGCTGACTTTATTTTTCTGGGCTCCAAAATCACTGCAGATGGTGACTGCAGCCATGAAATTAAAAGACGCTTACTCTTTGGAAGGGAAGTTATGACCAACCTAGACAGCATATTAAAGAGCAGAGACATTACTTTGTCAACAAGGGTCCATCTAGTCAAGGCTATGGTTTTTCCAGTGGTCATGTATGGATGTGAGTTGGACTATAAAGAAAGATGAGCACCAAAGAATTGATGCTTTTGAACTGTGGTGTTGGAGAAGACTATTGAGAGTCCCTTGGACTGCAAGGAGATCCAACCAGTCCATTCTAAAGGAGGTCATCCCTGAATATTCATTGGAAGGACTGATGCTGAAGCTGAAACTCCAATACTTTGGCCACCTCATGTGAAGAGCTGACTCATTTGAAAAGACTCTGATACTGGGAAAGATTGAGGGCAGGAGGAGAAGGGGACGACAGAGGATGAGATGGTTGGATGGCACCACTGACTCAATGAACATGAGTTTGGATAAACTCCGGGAGTTGGTGATGGACAGGGAGGCCTGGTGTGCTGCAGTTCATGGGGTCACAAGG
Organism: Bison bison bison; assembly: GCF_000754665.1. Lineage (NCBI taxonomy): Eukaryota > Metazoa > Chordata > Mammalia > Artiodactyla > Bovidae > Bison > Bison bison. Next base: position 2,121,056 of record NW_011494957.1, on the reverse strand, counting down.
AGTCGGACAAAACTGAGTGACTGAACTGAACTGATGCTAATTATGAATTTATGTGGAAAAATTTATGTACCAGTTTAAGCTTACCCCTTAAAAAGAAGCCCTAAAGATATAGCTTTATCAGATGGATTTTTTATTTTCCTTCTGTATTTTTATTCTTTATCCTTTCCTTATGTTTTCTGTCTTTGCATTCAGAGAAATATTTTTAGTGTAACATTTGCAAAAAATTCTTGCTTTAAATTTTTATTTATGTTTCCCATTTAGGTAAAACATTGATTTGTTTTCCCCTCCTCACATGCCAGGGAAAGTATGAGTTGATATGTCAGTTAGATTAGAGAAGCTGCCTTTGTAATATAAGAGGTTCTGCAGTCCCTTTCATGAACTAGAGCAGGGAGGAGTTGAAAGGGGTGGCAGGAGAGAGAAGTTGGCTGCTGCTGCTGCTGCTAAGTCACTTCAGTCGTGTCCAACTCTGTGCAACCCCATAGATGGCAGCCCACAAGACTCCGCCATCCCTGGGATTCTCCAGGCAAGAACACTGGAGTGGGTTGCCATTTCCTTCCCCAATGCATGAAGCTGGACTGCTTTCTAATTCCTCTAAAATTATGTCTTCACAGTTATATGAATTAGAGTTTTCTATAAGTGTTTTAAATTCTCAGGATATCCAACTAAAAAGGTACAAAGAATTTCCTAATCCACATATGTCATAATTAGATTATGAGTATGCTTTTCTGTTTTCATAGAAAGTTAAGAATTAAGTTATTGGAAACATTTTTTTTTCTGGCAATAGATTTTTAAAAAAATTTTTGGCTGCACAAGCTCCTCATTGCAGCATGAAGGTTTCTCTAGCTGCAGAGTGAGGGTTTCACTTGTTACGGCACACAGGCTCTAGAGAGCTTGGACTCAGTAGCTGCAGCTCACAGGCTTAGTCCCTTTGTGGCATATGGTATCTTAGTTCCCTGACTAGGATCAAACCCGTATCTCCTTCATTGGAAGGCAGACTCTTAACCACTGGACCGCCAGGGAAGGTCCCTTGCAATAGATTTTTATAATAGCCATATGCTGTAATGCCCCCATTTCTGAGAGAATGAAGTGTTTAGTTATTGACTCACTTATCCTTTCAACAAAAATGTCTAAATTTTTACCATTTTTTAATGTGACTCTTATACAGTGTATTATACACCTATGTTTTTAGATGTGATAAGGTGGTGTATGAGAATGTTTATCTTTTGGAATGACAAATCTATAAATTCTGTGGTAGGGATGACTTCAGCTCAGTTCAGTCACTCAGTCGGGTCCGACTCTTTGTGACCCCATGGACTGCAGCACACCAGCCTTCCCTGTCCATCACCAACTCCCAGAGTTTACTCAAACTCATGTCCATCGAGTCAGTAACACCATCCAACCATCTCATCTTCTGTCGTCCCCTTCTCCTCCTGCCTTCAGTCTTTCCCAGCATCAAGGTCTTTCCCAGTCAGTTCTTCACATCAGGTGGCCAAAGTATTGGAGTTTCAGCTTCAGCATCAGTCCTTCCACTGAATGTTCAGGACTGATTTTCTTTAGGATGGACTGGTTTGATCTCTTTGCAGTCCAAGGGACTCTCAAGTGTCTTCTCCAACACCAGTTTGAAAGCATCAATTCTTCGGCGCTCAGCTTTCTTTATAGTCCAACTCTCACATCCATACATGACCACTGAAAAAACAACAGCCTTGACTATATGGACCTTTGTTCACAAAGTAATGTCTCTGCTTTTTAATATGCTGTCTAAGTTGGTCATAGCTTTTCTTCCAAGGAGCAAGCATACCTCCTTGGAGTGTTTGAGTGTCTCCTGTGGAGGTTCAGGTCAGAGGGATGACTTACAGATGGATTAATTTTGCTTTTGATTGCTAAAATCTTTTAAAATCTTCTTTGACTATAGTGGTAAAAAGTTCCTGTTGAATAGAATGTCATTATTTCCATCAGTGTGTTACAGAAGAAATTAAAGCCTAAGTACTTGATTACTTGTGTTGAACATTTTAAAGATGGCATTATGTTGCTAGATTATTCTTATTTTCTTTCCTCTTTTGTGTTGAATCAGATTCGCTCAATTGAAGGCCAGTATGGCACACTTCAAGCATATGTGACTCCAAGAATTCAACCCAAAACATGTCAGGTCCGCCAGTACCATATCAAACCCCTTTCACTCCATCAAAGAACTCACTTTATTGATCATGACAGGTAGGACAAAGGGAGAGTTTATTTTCAGGATATTACGTGATGCATATAAACTTGTTATTTTATTCTGGTAGCAAATTTGTACTTAAAAAAAATATTAAATGCTATGTATAGATTTCCCCCGCTATCTGAAAGTAGGGCATTTTAATGAAACCTTTCATATGCCAAAATAGCATAAAGCAGAGAAGCAGTTACCTTAGGACACATCTTGCTAATGGATGCTTAGACTCAATTGCGATAAAGCACAGATGCTCACAGAGTTCAGAGCTCTGCCGCCTGGTGCTCAGAGCTGAGTGTAGCTCCTGGAGGAGGAGCTTGGTGGGCCTTTCTCGGTGCTGCTGGGGTGCGGGCTACTTCTCTAACAGCTCGCTGCAGAACAGATGCTGAGGCTATTTTTGCTTTGTACCTTTTTTTGTAAAAGCAAAAATCCTCTTTGGATTTTTTTTTGGCTACTGAAAATAGGTACTCATGTAGGCCTTACATAAAATCAAAGTGGCATAAAGTGAGCTTTCAAAAAGCAGGGGATAGCTGTGTTAATATTTCTAATAGAGATGAGTCTGTCTTCTTTTAGAGGCTGATTTGAGCTGGGCTGTCCTTGGATTATAGTCTTATATATGTTCCTACATGACATTATGGAAATAATTTAACTCTGTGGGTTTTGGTTGTTTTTTTTTTAATCTGAAAATAAGGTTGGTGTGGAGATCTCAAAAGTTTCTTCTATTCTGTATTCTCTTAAAATTCTTTCTGTACCTTTAATTCGATAAACTTGTATTTTCTTAACTATCCATTTGATTCATTTTACATTTAATTTTCTTTACAACCTTTTATGTATATGTGTGATTTGCAGGATAGAAATTTAATTCCATATCCTTGCAAAATAGAAGGTATCATTCCTTAACTTTCCTAGTGGCATGCAGCTAGTGTTTCAAACCTACATCTATCTGTCTTAAAAAAGCCCAGTTCTTTGCTGTCACATTATGCTGATTTTTTTCCTTACCTTGTGTAAGTATGTTTTGTAGTTTGTATAGTAAAAATACTAGATGAACTTATTAAAAATGGAATTGACCTAAATAAACTGAATTTTTATTTGTAAAGGCATGTTATAATGAAAACAAGCTATTTATGTCATTTAACTGTTAAAGTACAGGTATAGCAAAATGTTTATCTGATGGGTAAGATTAACCTGAGAAATTAATTTTTCAATTAAATGGCTGCTTTTATGTTTGTAACTACTATTGCAAAATCCTATTTTTTAATGTATTAAGTACATATAATACCTCTATGTATTCCCACACAAATATGTGCACTTCTATTAAATTGCAGACCCATGAATACATTGACTTTGACAGGCCAGTTCAGTTTTTCTGAACTTCACTCCTGGGTGGTTTTTTGCATGCCTGAAGTTCCTGAAAAACCTCCAGCAGGAGAATGTGTGACATTTTATTTTCAGAACACCTTCCTGGATACACAACTTGAAAGTACCTACAGGTGAATAAAACTTATTTGTGTTTCACATGTGTTTTTACATAAATGGAACTTCTAAATTTTCATATGTTTTAAGACAGTAATTTGCAAATAATATAATTTGAAAACTATACTGTTCAAGATAATCTACTGAAAAGCAAGTGGGATTAAGAGAATAAAATGGCAACTCACTCCAGTGTTCTTGCCTGGAGAATCCCAGGGACGGGGGAGCCTGGTGCGCTGCTGTCTATGGGGTCGCACAGCGTCAGACACGACTGAAGCGACTTAGCAGCAGCAGCAGCAGCAATAAATATGAAAGATCAATATGTTTCCCATTCTCAACCCTAACCAGTTAGAAAATAAATTATTTTTTAAAAATGTTTCAGAGAAACAATAATAAAATATTCATAAAAATATGTGGGAATGCTCTTTTTTTAGAAATACATAGAACTTCATGAAGAAAACTTTAACATTTTATTGACATCAAAGATTTGATTAATGTGAAGACATTGTAAACATGCAAGTCCTTCCCAAACTGAAATGAACATTTATCCTAATTCCATTTTGAATTACAAGAAGAATGACCATTGAGTTTCTTTATGCAAAAATAAGAAATGGCTCAGAATTTGAAATCTTAGAACATGCAGGCTTTTGAAGCTACCACATCATGAAGTGAAGGTCATCATTCTCTAACACTCTTCCTCCAGCTCACAGTTGCCCTCCTGCCCTGTTCACTGTCACTCCCTCCCATAGGCCTCCCTACTTTCTGTTTCTGAATATAGTGGAGGCCAGAATTTTCTTCTCCTCTGTTCTTTTTCAGAATGTGTTGGATAAGGCTGATTTCTCTGTAATCTGCTTTGACCTTGTACCCTTATAATTTTTCTCATTCTCTCACAGCTATAGGTTGGTATTGTCTGTTTGATCTTTTGTTTTTATTTTAATTTTGTTGTTTGGAGGGGAGAGGGCTTCTTATCTTCCCTCTGTTTCTGTCTCTTGATTGTTTCCCTGAGCAGTTTACTGAGGTATTCTACTTCCTGCTTTCTAGCTGAGACTTTACCACACTAAGTTCAGCAAACAGCAGTGAACACGTAATTTTACCTTTGAATATAGCCTTTGGGACCAAGAACTCTACAGAAATCTAATTGGTTTTATTTTTTATATATATTTATTTCCCCAAATCTTGCTTATATAATTGGTTTTAGCATCAGTTCTGAGGGACCATTTCACTGTACCCTCCAGGGGATCTTATCTGTGTCTAAGCCTAGAATCATGACTTCTGTTTTGGAGTATGACAGCGAACCTCACACTTTAATCATAGTAGACAATTTGAGAGGCCCCTGGCATGTTATATATTTTTACAATAGCACATCTTTGCTTTTTATCATTCTGTATCCTTAAATATTCTTTTCTTAACAGTCAAAACTCTGCTTATCTTTGAAGGTCCAACTCAGTAGCTACAGTTTTGAAGTTTTCCTCGATGCTCTTTCTTCCTGTAGCATTTTATTCTTACCTGTCTTAGATTTTTATTGTTACTTGTTTGAAGTATGTAATAATTTTTATGCAAGCTAGCCTCTAAACCAGATTGTAAGCTTCTGGGCAGAGTTTATTTCTTTATTATTTTTGTTTGTATCCTCATGTGTCTAACACATGGCTTTGAGCAGAGTGTTGTTTAGTCGCTAAGTCATGTTCAACTCCTTTGCGACCCCATGGACTGCACTTGGCCAGCCTCCTCTGTCCATGGGGATTCTCCAGGCAAGAATACTGGAGTGGGTAGCCATGTCCTCCAGGGAATCATCCCAACCCAAGGATCTAACCCAGGTCTCCTGCATTGCAGGTGGATTCTTTACCACTGAGCCAGCTGGGAAGCCCCTTGGACATAGTGGTACACTCAATAAATGTTTTTTGGGTACCTGGTTAAGAAATATATATTGAAGAAGTATAGAAGTATATACTTTGGAGACAGACATACTTAGGTTTGAATCTGAGTCTGTGACTCGCCAGCTATTCGACCTTAGCTATATTACTTTGTGAGTTTCAGTTTCTTTTCTGAGGAATGGAAATAATAGCACTTACTTCACTGAATTGTAATGCTTAAAGGAAGATAAACTGTGTAAGTCATTCTACAGTGCCAGGTACCGTATATGTATTTAATGTGAAATTTCATTAAAGTTGAAGACTAGTGGGAAAAAATCTCATGATTTCTAAAATATAATTGGGATCAAAATAAGTGTGTATTATTAATCTTTCTAGAAAAAAAGAATTCGCATTTGTCTACAGTTAGTCAATATGAAACCAAATAAAAAGGCCACATTGAATACGTAAAGATAGTATATATTAGGAAAATTTTGGTCATCATAAAAAGGAACCAAATGTAAGCAGGATTAACCAAATAAAAGGAATTTATCAGCTTGCATAACTAAGTAGTCTGCTTCAGACACAACTGGATCAGAAGCTTAACTGATCCCTTTAACCCTCTCCATTCTAAGACTTCATCACTTTTCATTGCTCAACTCTGATTCTGTCTGCTCTTGGTTTTCCTGTGTGGTGCCATGGGGGCCAACAACACCTCCATCCAGCCTTATGTCTTTTCAGCTACCATAGCCTTGCTTTGCCACTAGTTCCAATAAAAGTCCCACGATTGATTATCATAGTTAAAACATGAACCACTGTGGTCATGAAGCACACTGGTAAAAGCTTCTTCCTGAAGTCCCAGAAATAGGGTTGAGGCCAATGAAACTATGAGGAGGGGAAAGAGAAAAAGAGAGAGAGAGGACAAAGGGGTTCCCTAAAGAAAAAGAAGGGTCCTGTGATTATAGATGTTACTCTTAGGTTTGATATTTAAGGATGAAGCATGGAGTCATGCTGTTAATCTATGTGTTACATAAGAACTTACATGAAAGTAAGCAGTTCTAAATGTATTTTATATATATAAGGTATTAGCTATTAGAAATTTTATTAGTGAAAATGAATAAAAAAGTTTTAAGTGAAGGACTTAAATTGTCATATCTTTAGGAGGCATATGTCTAACTAACATCTTGTACTCAGTTTTACAAGTATGTTTAGAACTTGAATTACTACAACAGTAGTAGTTTATATGTTTAAATATGCTTTACATTAATAGTGAGATGTGTATATAAAGAAATTTAAAATTAAATGAAGTCTAAACACAAGGTTCTAGTCACAAAATATGTGTTTACGGGACATATTTATTGGATGTACTTCCTTCTAAAACTGTTTCTTTAAAAATATTAATTTTACAGAAAAGGCGAAGGAGTTTTTAAATCTGACAACATTTCTACTATATCCATCCTAAAAGATGTGCTCTCTAAAGAAGCTACAAAAAGGAAAATTAACCTCAACATATCTTATGGTAAAAGAAAAGCATAAAAAGAATCATTCTTTCTGTTTTGGGGGGGTTGTTGTTACAATAAGAATGTTCCTGATCAAAGTGACTTATCTAATTGTCCCTGCCTCAACTTCTTCTAGAGATAAATGAAGTATCAGTCAAACACACATTAAAGCTAATCCACCCAAAGCTGGAGTACCAGTTGCTTTTGGCTAAGAAAGTGCAGTTAATTGATGCTTTAAAAGTAAGTATGTCTGCCATGGATTCATGATTATTATTTTATTGTGATCAGATTTCTAAAATGGTAAAGAACTTAAATTTTTATACTTTAAGTCCACTTTACACTGGACTGAATTTTGAAATTAAGGTACTTTTATTTTTTATTTTAAATAAGGAATTGCAGGTTCATGAGGGAAACACAAACTTTCTGATACCAGAATATCGCTGTATTCTAGAAGAGGCAGATCACTTACAGGAAGAATACAAAAAGCAACCTGCACATCTTGAAAGACTCTATGGTTAGTGCACTATTCTACCATACCTTGTCATATTCTTTTCTATTGGCTGTTTGCAAAGGATCACATGAGGGAAGCTAGGCGGAAGGAGATAGGCAAAGATTACAGCAGTCATGACTGAAACAGTAACAGCCAGTGTACTGCACAGTGTATTTTGTCGAGTTGGTTTTAATGTTTAATATTTTTACTTGATAATATACAAGTAAACATTAACAAATGAAGTAAATGTAATGCAATTAATTTATATATATGAAGAAACCTGGTATGATACCTTATGAAACATTATAATTTAGGCTATATTACATACACATAATTTTCAGTTTTCATTGCTATTTTGAAATATCAAAATACAGCATTTAATATTTTTATGCAAAATTGAATAAGGGTTATATATGTGTTGTGTCAATTTATAGTCTAAAATTCATTTTGCTTTGGTGGCAAGAAGTTGAGTGTTTCACAGTATATTGAAAAAGCAAGAGCAAGAGGGAGATGTGAGGAGGCAGAGAGAGAGGAAGGAAAGAACAGCTTAAGGAAATTTTTTTTTCAATCTTTACAGAAGACCTGATATGCATAGTATACCTATTTATTTATACATCTTTATAATCAGGTGGGATATTTAATCCTTACAACAGTGCTGCGAGATAGATGGTGCTGTCTCTGTTTTTCACATTTTTTAAAACTGAAATCTGAACTTAAGAATTTGCCACATAAGTAGCTAGTAGCAAAGCCTTCATTAGGACCTCCTTGCCCCAAGATGCATGCTTTTTGCACTGTGCCAAGTCTTCTATGGAGTCAATTGGTTTTATTTTATGCCCAAAGACTTGCTCACAAGCTATAACAATAATATCCGATATCTTAATATTTACCATGTGGCAAGCACATGATCTTTTATCCTCATAATAACCTAGAAGGGTGGTACAGAACTGCCATCTCTTATCACCAATTTTGCAGTCCAGAAAGCTTTGAAATCAAAAGCATTTTTTGATAAATCATTTGGCAATAAATCTAACTTGATCTGAATTAATAACAGAACCTCACATAAACTGCTATGAGGTTTTTTAAAATTCCACTTAGTGTGAATATTCATACATTTTGTTGCAGAAATGTTGTTTTGTTGTCAGATGCTGCCACTTACTTTCCATGAGTATTATGCCATACATATGGTATATTCCTTTTATTATCTTACTAAAATATGAAAAACTATGAAACACAATTTAGAGGCTTTAGATAAAGGCTTTGACAGCTTGAATTATTTCTACTGTACATATGTCCATATCTTTGAATCTAGAAATATTTGTCTTCAAGTCAAATCCTAAGAATTTTACTTCAAATAAAGCTGTAAGGAACAAAATCTGTCTACACTATGTCAAAATGGTCAAACTGGTGGGGAAAAAAAGAAAACCACTTGTAATTTTATATATACTGATAGGAATTCAAAACTGGCCAGCAGTTGATTGTCTGAACTAATAGCTTGTAACCAGTTGTTAAGAGAGTTATTAGCCAAATGATTTATATTTTGAAATTTGCTGTAAAATCCCCCCCAAATAAATATTTTTTAATGCACCAATCCTTTTAGTTGTGTATGTTAAACAATAGAAATTACAGGTGCTAAGAAATTCTCAAGCAGTCACTTTCATTAAATAATGTGTGGTTAATAGAATTAATCAATGACAGAAAATTATCCTTTTTTCTTTGTAGGCATGATCACCGATCTTTTCATAGATAAGTTCAAGTTTAAAGGCACCAATGTAAAAACCAAAGTGCCTCTTTTACTGGAAATTCTGGACAGTTATGACCAAAATGCACTGATTGCTTTCTTTGATGCTGCATGAAATATAAACAAGGTAAAGTTCCATAGAAGTTGTCCATTTAAATAAAAATTGTTAAAATAGAATTACAAGCTAACTGTACATACTTTTATTTCAAGTGCTTTTTAATACTGTCTAAATATAAATGAAGTATGACTTGTTTTTTGTAGCGTTTTTTTTTGACAAATGTAATTTTTTTAAAGTAAAGAGAATTTTTATTTTTTTAAAAAATGGAATATTATAACAGATTTTAATGAATTTTTTTTTTCAAGAGGCTGTTTTAACTTTCAAATCAAAAAATAGTGTTTGGAAAATAGACACATTTAAATTTTTAACAAGCTAACACATATGTATAAACTGCTTTACAGTTTTCAAAATGTATGTACATATGTGACCTCAAGTGATCTTCACAGTATGTTGATTATTTTGTCAAATCATAGAAGAAAACTGATTCTCAGTGAGATTGTGTTTAAGAGGACATGCTGTTATTCCATGAATGTGGGACCCAAGTTCTGGTGCCTCAATTACGTTTTGGTTACTGTGTGTGTTGTCAACTAGGTGATATAACCTATAAAATTTTTTTCTAGGAATTGAGATTGATTTACAACTGATTTTGCTGTTGCTTGGTAATGTTTTGTGGCTCGTACTCAGTTTGTTAAATACTTGGGTTGGCTCAGTGCTTAAAATTGTGGCCAGGGAAATCAGACCTTGCACAGACTGGGGGGATTTTGTACTACATATGAATAGTACAGAAATAGTGATGGCTTCTTAGATTTTCCTGCACTAATAAATACTAATTTCCTTTTTTTATCATATATGGAGGGAAATATAACTTTAAGACTATGGAAGTCATCAATCTTAATTCATATTTATTCTTATTCAGGTGAATATTGTACTTAAGATTGTGCTATTTAAAGTGGCATAAGGATTATAATAGAAAATAAACTATTCTCTGTGTTTTCAAGAAGGGCACACTTATTAATTTGTTGGAAAACAACAATGCTCCTCAATTATATACCATTATATTTATTAGTTATGTGCAAGCCTTGTTGTATATTAAATGTGAAAATTTGTTAAAGGCACGTATTTCTGTTTTATTTTAATAAGGTCATATTGTTTTTACTATATTTAAACAACCTTCATTTCTACATGGAACACAATTATATCAGCTGCTGCTGCTGCTAAGTCGCTTCAGTCGTGTCCGACTCTGTGCGACCCCATAGACGGCAGCCCACCAGGCTCCCCTGTCCCTGGGATTCTCCAGGCAAGAATACTGGAGTGGGTTGCCATTTCCTTCCCCAATGCATGAAAGTGAAAAGTCAAAGTGAAGTCGCTCAGTTGTGTTCGACTCTTAGCGACCTCATGGACTGCAGCCTACCAGGCTCCTCTGTCCATGGGATTTTCCAGGCAAGAGTACTGGAGTGGGGTGCCATTGCCTTCGCAATTATATCTAGGTCACTGGAATTTCACTACGTGCTTTTTGTTGGCTGCCATACCTTGGGGGAAAAAAAAGAGATAAAAGTTAATGGCTGTCTAGTTGAATTTCTTGTATATTAGTTTGTTACGTATATCAACAGTAATTCAAGGTGGCAGTTTAATTGCATCTTCATGAAGAAAAAAAGGATAAGACTGAAGAAGCGCGAAAATGGTAAGCGGACACTATAAGTCATCCACTTGAGTATCAATTACATAAGCAGAGTGTGAAATGATTAATGCACGTTAATACTAATGAGAACTTATGACGTGTAGATATTATCACCCCAGTTAACCGATAGGAAAACTGAGAATCAGAACATTGAGTAACTTGAACAAGACCACCAGGCCAATATGGCCGGATCCGATTTTAGACCTTGAGAAACTTCAGTCAAGCTAACTGGAGGTCCTAAGGCTAAAGGCCGGGTGGTGATGGTGTGATCTTTAAGTGATGTTTGACTCTGGGACCCCATGGACTAACCCCATGGTCAGGCTGTATGTACGGCCCACTAATAATTGCTAAAGTGTAATTCACTTTGTACTAGCGGCCGCCCCTACCCTAAGACAGGAACCGCTTAGCGGCGGTATTTAAAGCCACCATAAGCCTAGGCCCCGCCTCCCCGCCCGGCGCAGGCGTCCTTCCTTCTGCCGCCGTTCGCTGTTTCTTCGTCCCGCTCCGCCCCTGTTCGGGTGCCTTCGCAGCCGCCTTCATTCGCCTGCGACCGCGGCGCCCCGAGTGACGTCACAAGGACTGGCCCCTTTCATTGGTTCATTTCAATAGTCGCGGGATACTTGAACTGCGGGAACAGCCGCAGCTCCGGCGGGCTGCTCGCTTCATTTCGGGGGCGTCCTTGTCCCTCCACGCCCGGCAGTTCCTGCCTCCGCCTTTCTCAGTCTTCTCGGTCCTACACGGTCCCGAGCGGACGGGCAGGCTGGCTCGGGCTGCGGCGGGCGGGTACGGCTGGAGTGTTCCTCGGCTGGTCGGCGGGACGCAGTGCACGCTGCTTGGCGCCAGGCTGATCGCGCCGCGTCCCCGGGAGCAGTGATGTTGGGCAGCTCCGCGCACGGGCCTGCGGCCCGCGAGGCGGGTTCGGCGGTAACATTGCAGCAGACGGCGTTCCAGGAGGACCAGGAGAACATCAATCCCGAGAAGGCGGCGCCCGCCCAGCAGCCCCGGACCCGGGCTGGACTGGCGGTACTGAGGGCCGGAAACTCGCGGGGTCCAGCTCCCCAGAGGCCTAAGACGCGACGGGTAAAGCAATGAACGATATCCTCAGGAGGGAGGGCCGAGCCGGGGTTTTGCACGGGTTTAGCCGGCAGAGGAGAGTGGCGAGAAAGCATTCCCTGGGCTTTTCGCGGGAGGCTAGGATCTGGAGTCCCTTGATCCCTGGGTTTCTAGAGTGTAGGACGCCACATTACTCCCATTAGTTACTCTCCCATACTGTCCCTGACAGCGCTATGCGTTCATGCTGCCTCTCAGCTTTCCATTGGGAGTATTTTTCCATTGATAATGGGATCAAACCAAGCCCCACAACGTTGAGTATGATCTTTGCCCGCCTCCGCGCCTTTCTGCTTTAAACCCCAGGCACTATTCCGACCTTATTCGTCTTCCCCATATGGGTAAAGAAACTACCTCTACTTTGGGCAAAGGTATAAAAAATACTTTGCTTTTGGTCAATTCCGCCATCTTACTGAATTTGCTCTGTTGCTCCACCCTGGGGTGAAAAAGGAAAACCACTTTTGTTTTTTGCCATCTCTGTTAAATTTGGCATCTTTCGGCCTGCCACTCCAGCCATCTCTGGCCTAGTTTTGCATAATTCCATTTGGTGTGACTCTGAAATCTTTGGTGTCACAGGAATGCCTATGACAAATTGAAGCATCTCTTTTTTCTCCAGCTACTCAAATTTCCTTGCCTGAACTTTGCCCCCAAAAGTTTTAATTTTCCTGATAGAGGATTTGGGACTATACGCAGCAGTATAAGGGGATGAAAGTAAAATTCCACTTAATAGGCTCAAAGCAGTTAATTATTTCATTGTAGGTTGCACCTCTTAAGGATCTTCCTATAAATGATGAGTATGTCCCTGTTCCTCCCTGGAAAGCAAACAATAAACAGCCTGCATTTACCATACATGTGGATGAAGCAGAAGAAGAAATTCAAAAGAGGCCAACTGAATCTAAAAAATCAGAAAGTGAAGATGTCTTGGCCTTTAATTCAGCTGTTACTTTACCAGGACCAAGAAAGCCACTGGCACCTCTTGATTACCCAATGGATGGTAGTTTTGGTAAGTTTTAAAGAAAACTTGAATAAATATAATTATTAAATAGGTTGGATTAATATTTTCCTTCTAAGACATTTTACCTGAGCCTTACTACATTATGAGTTAGGCATAATATAACAAGTTTAGAAAGGGTGTGACTTATCTCAGGACTCACAGCTAATCCGTGACCTGGTGACCTCCAAAAAGATTCTAATCCCATGCTCCTTCTGGTACACTGCTAGTCACATCAATTTCATTAGATCCCAAAGACTTAATTCAGAGAAGGCAATGGCACCCCACTCCAGTACTCTTGCCTGGAAAATCCCATGGATGGAGGAGTCTGGTAGGCTGCAGTCCATGGGGTCCAGAAGAGTCGGACACAACTGAGCGACTTCACTTTCACTTTTCACTTTCATGCATTGGAGAAGGAAATGGCAACCCACTCCAGTGTTCTTGCCTGGAGAATCCCAGGGATGGGGAGCCTGGTAGGCTGCCATCTATGGGGTCTCACAGAGTCAAACACGACTGAAGCGACTTAGCAAAAAAAAAAAAAAAAAAAGACTTAATTGACCCTTGAAATATTTGCTTGGTTGGGAGAATATATTTCAGTTAAGACTAACTTTGTTCATACCATTTCAGAGAATGCCATCTGAGGATGCAGCTTTAAATATTGAGATAGCCAACATCCCTTCCAGCTCTAAAATTTGTTTCTGTAAAACCTGAGTGATTGTCTGATATCAGAAAGACAATTGTCTTCCTGTGAGTCAGAGTAACTGCTATGGACAGCTGTCTGCAGTTTGTGCTGCTTTACCATCAGGCTATGGGCTGGACAGCTCACTGAATTCAATATCAGTTTTAGTTGTATAAATGAGAGGTATAGCAGAGAAGTACTTTGGATATACAGTAATTTGTGTATTATTTAAAATTTACAGCAAATTTTAACCTCAAAGTAAACTTTGAGCTGAAATAATAATGGATGACATTCATTGCCTCCAAAGATGAATTTACCAATCACCCATTGATTGTACCGTTAATATGTTTGAACTGCCCATGACAAATCTGATTTCCTCTTTAGCACACTTGTTAGCCCTGCTTCTAATTGTTGCCTGGATTATGCTTTGCAAATGTTAGACTTTGGGGTCTGCAAACTCTCTTGTGACAAATCCTAGATATTATCTCAAGAGTTTGGATTTTAACCTTGTTCTAACAGAACCAGTCTTCTATCATGCGAGGTTAATGATGGTTTAACTTAATAACCTGCTCCTCAAATTCATTTTCCTGTTAATGGTCTAATGATATTTTAATTAAAATCATTCCAAAACTAAGTAGACAGAGGTACTAAAATGAGAGTTAAATCTTCTATGTATTTTGTTATAAAAAGCTCTTTTAGTCGGATGAAATAAGCTCATTGGTAGTATGGGACTCCTTACAAGGACAATCATTTTTAGCTCTTAAGTCAAAAACTAAGTGAACTTAACTGTACTTTTGATTTGTCACAGAGTCTCCACATACTATGGAAATGTCAGTTGTATTGGAAGATGAAAAGCCAGTGAGTGTTAATGAAGTACCAGACTACCATGAGGACATTCACACATACCTTAGGGAAATGGAGGTAACTGCTCCCTGAATCTACTCTTTACACTGCTGTTTATTTACTGTGGGGAAATGAAATTAAGATGATGTTTTTAAATTCTTTAACTGCCAGTTAATTACTGTAATTATAAGTTTCTAGCATGTAGCTAGTATCTGATAATGATAGAATTTCTAACTGCAATTTTAACACTCAACAGGTTAAATGTAAGCCTAAAGTGGGTTACATGAAGAAACAGCCAGACATTACTAACAGTATGAGGGCTATCCTCGTGGACTGGTTAGTTGAAGTAGGAGAAGAATATAAACTGCAGAACGAGACCCTGCATTTGGCTGTGAACTACATTGATAGGTTTCTTTCATCCATGTCTGTGTTAAGAGGAAAACTTCAACTTGTGGGCACTGCTGCTATGCTTTTAGCCTCGTAAGTCCAACTTGGTTCACTGGGTTAAAAGTGATTAGTATTTTTCTGTGTAGGGAAGAAATTGTGATTTAAAATACATATATTTGGCAAGTGTGATGTTTTAACATATAACACAAACCAGGCCTCACAACTACTTGAGGGGTGATAGTGTAGATGAAACTATAAATTTAGGACATTAATTTGCCTAAATCGGTCTTTCAGGGCACTTGAACCTACAGACTGGCAAGATTTTAATACACTAGGACTAGGTTACAAAGTATGGTTCCTTCCACAGAAAAGTACCTTCTGTTAAATAAGCAAAAGCTTACCTTTTCCCCATTAAGATATGAAAACTAAAATATAAACCATTTTTAAAGAAATTTCCTACATTTTCAATTATTTGATGACCTTGCTCCCATCTTGGGAAGTCAGTCTCTCATTTCCTTGGACTTCAGTGGAAGACATATATATATGGGGCTTTTAATTAGCATTTATCCAATTTCAGCTAAAAATGGTCACGTATCAGTGGAAACAAGCAACTGGTTTCAGATTCATTCCATTGATTCTGCTTAAGGGATTTCAAGTTGGGATAAACAAGCTTGCTTTTCTTTTAGAAGGACTAATTACTTCTTTCATTGTAGAAAGTTTGAAGAGATATACCCGCCAGAAGTAGCAGAGTTTGTATACATTACAGATGACACTTATACCAAGAAACAAGTTCTAAGGATGGAGCACCTAGTCTTGAAAGTCCTGGCTTTTGACTTAGCTGCACCAACAATAAATCAGTTTCTTACCCAGTACTTTCTGCATCAGCAGCCTGCAAACTGCAAAGTTGAAAGTTTAGCAATGGTAAGTTCTTTTCATTCTGTTGAATGAAGATTCTGAGGTCACAAATGGGGCAAGCTCTAGTTTCATTATACAGTCTTGGCCAAGGAATATAGTATTCTAGGACAGATGAGTGCTGCAGCACATGAGAGCAAGCCCATCACTCGCAAAGGATAATGTAAACTGGGAAAGCATTGCGGACATGAGAATGGAAAATAAGTGGTAGCCAGAAGGGTTGTTCTAAAGGCTAGAGGAAAAATACAGGATGAGAATGAAGCAAAACAATGCAGTAGTGGATGTATTTAAAGATGTGACTGTGAAAATGTTTATATGGTTGCTATACAGCAGTCTTAAAAGACAGGAAAAAATTAGGTCAGAAAGGGAGGATTTGAGGTTTGAATTCCAGAGCTCTTATGATCATAAAGTTATTTACTTTTTCATTCCAGTTTTTGGGAGAGTTAAGTTTGATAGATGCTGACCCATATCTAAAGTATTTGCCGTCAGTTATCGCTGCAGCAGCCTTTCATTTAGCACTCTACACAGTCACAGGACAAAGCTGGGTATGTATTACAACATCTTCACACGTCTACTTTGTGATTTTAAATGCCTGTGCCAGATAAGTAACTGTCCTAGACAATTGATAGTTGTCTAAATGTACTGAACTGGAAGAGTTGTTCAACCATCTACTCTGTTTAAAGTGTCTTGTCTTAGAAAGCTTAGTTAATACTTGGATTTGAAAGATGTGCTTAAAGAATTTGGGCGACAAGGCCTGCCACTGGCAGGGAAAATCGTAAAAATTGAAGTCAGCAAAAAGGAGCTTAAGAAAACTGGAAAATGTTCAGTTTAGTTGCTTAGTCGTGTCTGACTCCTTGTGACCCTGTGGCCTGCAGCATGCTAGGCTTCCCTGTTCACCATTGGAGGTGTTAAATACTGAAGTTTAACAAAACTCAAGCTTAATGCCAACTACTAACTTGTGTTTAGTGTCTGTTACAAAAACAAAGTCCAGTGGTTTTCTCCTCCCTCCTGCAGCCTGAATCATTAGTACAGAAGACTGGATATACTCTGGAAACTCTAAAGCCTTGTCTCCTGGACCTTCACCAAACCTACCTCAGAGCACCACAGCACGCACAACAGTCAATAAGAGAGAAGTACAAAAATTCAAAGTAAGAATTAACAGCAGTAGATATTACACAAGTTTGCTTTTCCAGGCTGTCCCTACAGTTCAGAGTTCCTTAATATTTTAACTTTTATTATTTAAGCAACTGCTCTCTTAGCAGCCAGGTATTTTGAGCTTTCTGTCCTACATTTGAGGGAGAAGAGGGGAGAGGAACAGGGCATGCATGCATGTTTGGGGGACCAGACTGGCTTTGTAAATATTAAATCAAGTAGGCAGAAATTTGTGAGTTCCTGGTATGTGTATAATTCCATGATCTGCTTCACCCAATGAATGTTGACTAAAAATGGATTTTTTTTTTTCTACTTACAGGTATCATGGTGTTTCTCTCCTCAACCCTCCAGAGACACTAAATGTGTAACAGTGAAAAGACTGCCTTTGTTTTCTAAGATGTAAATCACTCAAAGTATATGGTGTACAGATTTTATCTTAGGTTTTAATTTTACAATCATTTCTGAATACAGAAGCTTATGGTCCAGTACAAATTATGGTATCTATTACTTTTTAAATGGTTTTAATTTGTATATCTTTTGTAAATGTAACTATCTTAGATATTTGGCTAATTTTAAGTGGTTTCTGTTAAAGTATTAATGATGTCAGCTGTCAGGATAATAATTAATAAATTGATTTGGAAAATTTGGTTTGTAAGTCAAATTTAATTTGAAGTAAAAATTTGACTTCAGGATTTCACTCAGAAAAATTCATCAGGACTGGGAAGGCTTCTCCTTCCGACACACAGGTGCTGACATTCACTTCCTTAAGGAACTGGGCCAGCTGTGACTTGGGAATAATCTGAGACTCTGTCAGGCCTTTGTACACACTATGAAAATACTTCTTCATTTGTCAGCTTTTAGTACACTTGACCTACCAAAATGACAGCTATTTAAAACCGGTAGAGTTCTCCAAACATTTAAAGCGTAATGTAAAAAACTGTATAAAGTAGATTTTATGATGGATTTGTGAATAAAATACTCAAGATTGTTAGCACTGAATAAATACCTTTTTAATAGTTATATACACAAATATACAACTATGTGAACTTTAATTGGCCGCTCTCTTCTTTTTTCTTTTCTTCACTGGCTTTTTACTTGGTGCTTTTACTTGTGTTGCACTGATGGTCTGTGTTCTGTGAACAAAGTAAATTAATGTTTCAAAAGTATTAGTACTATGAGCTGATTCCACAAATGGTTTTTACCAACCTTACTTCCTACACTGCCCCCTACTTTGGTGATCCAAACTTTACTTTTTCCAGTAGGTTGGATATTTACCAACTATGGCAAAAGAATACTGTAACCTTGAAAGGCACCCATGCAGATGTATAGAGAAACCATAGAAAGAACATCTGGATTGCTGATGAAAAAGGTGTCTGTTTAGAGGGTAAGATGACAATAAACCAGAGAGCAAGCCTCTAAAGAGTCTTGAGTACACATTTGAAATAAATCAGAAATTTGTTACCTTATTTTCTTTGGATTCTTATCTGGTTCTAAAATGATCATTTCTTCTTCTTCACTGTCTGAGAGCACTATAGGGGCATCTTTAAGAAAATGTTAGAGGAATTAGATTTCAGATAAAAGAGGCCCAGGTGGCATTTTGGCTGGAGGCTTAC
>NW_011494957.1:2075802-2102286 GCF_000754665.1 Bison bison bison | reverse complement strand
CTTACAGATCTGTTTGGTTCTTCCCTTCCCTGAGTTTATTCATTGGAGTGCTGAAAAACCATGTGTGCTGCTTTCACAGAAAAGTTAGGGGGTAAGTCTATCTATTTTACAGATACAGTGCATCTTTTATAGAACTAATCTGGAAACAAGTCAATATGCCAAATGAATTCCTTGTGCTTTTTAAAAGATTTTTGCCAAACTCCTCCAGAAACTGTCAATTTAAATTCCAAAAAACAGTATATGAAGAATCCATTTCCTACAAATCCATTTCTGATCCACGTAAGAGTTTTCCATTTCTTCCTTTGTTCGTATGTGTGTGCTAAGTTGTGTCAATTGTGACCCTACGGACTTGTAGGCTCCTCTGCCCCTGGGATTCTCCAAGCAAGAAAACTGGAGTGGGTTGCCACTTCCTCCTCCAGTGGATCTTCCCCACCCAGGGATCGAACCCAGGTCTCTTAGGTCTCCTGCATTGGCAGGCGGGCCACCTATATATATAAAGGCATATATAGTTAAAAAAAAAAGTATCAAGCTGAGTAAGGATCCCAATCAATGGGTAATTTTTTTTTTTTTTTGGCCTTCCAAAATACCCAGTAGGTTCTCAGTAATATTTACAGGCAATAATCTTCCTCAAAGGCAGACAGGTATGTGCAACTATTTTCTCAGCCAGATTTAGTAACTGTCCTTTAGGTCTACCAACCTACTTTATGTCTACATAAATAATTCATGATAGAATTTGATTTTCCTTAAAATATCCACAGGTGAGAACCATTTCTATAGTTCTGTTGCTTTCAGGATGCCAGGAACATCTAGGAATACCACTGTTCATGCACATTTAGAATGTTGTGGGTTCTCATACACCTCTATTATGGTAGCCCCATGTGGCTACTTAACTATATCAATAAAATTCAGTATTTGGTTACACAAGCCACATTTCACTGCTCAACAGCACTGGCCTAGGGGCTACTATGCTGGACAGTGTAGACAACATTTCTAACACTGCAGAAAATTGCATGGACAGCACTATTCTAATACATGTTATGATACTTCCTTTTTATATTTGAGGCTTCCCAACTGACTCAGTGGTAAAGAATCCACCTGCCAATGCAGGAGACGGGGGTTTGATCCCTGGGATGGGAAGACTGCCTGGAAGAGGAAATGGCAACCCACTCCAGTATTCTTACCTGGGAAATCCCACAGACAGAGTCTGGCAGGCTACAGTCAATGGGGTCTTTAAGAGTCAGAAGCAACTTGGCGACTGAGCATGCACTAAAAACTATACAAAGAAAAAATAGCGTGCACAAATGGGGTTTAAGAAACTTATCCTTTTACAACTGGCCTGGATATATAATCAAAAAAAAATTTTGTGCCACTCTCCTCACATATCAAAGAATACCACCATTCTACAAAGAAAAGTATATTCTTAGAAAAGAACTGGGAGTTAACATTGCAGTTAGCCTCAACAGTTGAAATTTAAATTAACATTTAGTCCCTCTAAATAAGTAAATGCTAATATAAAAATAAGATTCCTAAGATATATATGTGTATATATATATATATATATACACACATTACATATAGCCATAAAGTGTCACATACCTTGGCTTCCAATATTAGAGACTTCTACTCCTGTGTCCATTTTCATACCATCAAGAATGATAGCTTCATCACTGCCACCTTCATCCTCGTCTTCCTTCTCAGAGTCTTCAAGATGACCCCAGGAGTTTTCTATTCCCTCTCCAATTTGGGCGGTCCCAGGAGTCCACAGCACAGGTTTAGAAACACTTAGCAAGTTAAGAAAACTAAATAACAAATACACTGCTATTTGATGCAGTGCTGAAAACAATTAGAATGAAAGTTCTCTTCTGTTAAGTCTGAAGTTCACCTCAAATTCTTAGAAAAATTAATGGCTATACTATGGATGGCTGAAGAATGAAGAAAAAAATGTGTAACTCAGGTTAAGATTTTATGGACAGAATGGGTAAAAAATATCAAGACACACCCTGGCTTGGAACATTTCAGTTGTAGTAATAAATTTGGTAAATGAATTAACTTTAAGAACAATGTAATGATGTATATATAGTGTTTGACTATGTCACTGAGATTCAAGAATTTTTCCAAAAGGAAAATAAAACACTGAAAGTTGTTAGAATATAAAATTTTCTGATTTCTGAGGATAGTTGAAGAGAAGGTAGATGTTACACCATCAATTTACCTCAACACTATCTTGTCTTGTAAATGTTTTTTTCTAACAGTGTTTTCAGAAAAAAATTTCAGTATGCACGCACTTCACACAGCCCTAATCATGCCACAAGTATTATAAATCTTGTTTTTACTGAGAAAAAAAATCACCCAGTAAAGATACACTTCTGAAGGAGGTTCAGCTTCAGAAATGATTTCTTCTGCTTTCTCTTCCACATCAGAGGTATCAATAGGGGCCTTTTCCATTTTAAATGCTGTAATCCTTTGATTTGCCATAGATTCTGCAAAGCCAAACTTTCCACCTTCTTTCCTATGTGGATTTTTTTAGGGAGTGGGGAGGGAAAGGGAGATTGAGATGGAAGAGAAGACAGGAAGGAAAAAAAAGTTAACTATTTTATCCTTTTGATAGATGAGACATTGGATGAGAAATTATTTGACTAACTTAATCTCACCCATTTATTTGGCCTATCAAGTGAGATAATAGAAAGCTACTATAATTAACCATTTTTTAAACCACGTGCCAAGCATGTGCTATGTGCTTGAAGTATATTATTCTCCAAACCTCAAACCAGCCCCACCAGGTAGGCAGTAACCTCCCAGACCACAGAAGACACTGAAGTGCCAAGACACAGCTATCGCTTAATGTCACAAAGTAAGAAGAGATGGGCATCAACCCCAGCTTGTGTTCTGTTAGTATAAGTTACCAGATTCTCTTTTTCCTAAGAAATGTTTTTTTTTTTTTTTAAAGAAAAGCATTGTGTGGCTTTCAGTACAGATTATGCTCGAATGGAATGCAATACAATAAACAGTCTGATCAACTTTCAAAAACATTAAGTACTATATTCAACTGAGACTATTAGATAAGGAAAGATTTGAGTGTAAAAATTGTATGGTTACGCTTGTGCAAGGAAAGTTGTTAACAGAAAAATTTATAACAAGACCATTCAATTCTAAAAAAAGTTAAACTTACCTAACTTTCTGGTCGTTCTCCAAAGCTTTTTGTATTAGCTCTGTAATTTCCACTACTTTCACACCAGCTATTTTACTACATCTCAAAACCTATTTATAAAAGTGAATGCTATTATTTAAAGACAACAAATCAAAGAGTTTTCTTTAGCAAAACTAAAAACATAAGATTAGTTTTTCTACCTTTGCAATTTAAGCCTTACTTTTTTTTCAAATTAGAAAATAATACAATATAAAAACACAAATTAAGGCAAGATGTAAGAGACTTTTAATTAAGGGAACTGACCAGAAACTTTTCTATGACAATGTAAGATACCACTAAAAAGGCCACATGTACACTCACTTCCTTTCTGTGAGTGATCCCTATCTCTGCTCAAGACAGAGCTGCAAAGTGTCCCCTCAGAAGCTTTCATAAAGCAGACTCCCAGGCCTCAGGGACCAGTGGTTCAGAATCTCTGGAAATAACATTTACATTTAATTTATACTACACAGTCCAAAGTATCCATATTGATCCTTACATTCTAACAAGAAGGTGCTGACATTAAGACTACTTCCTATTTTACAGATAAAGAGACTAAAGAACAAAAAGATGAAATAATCTGCCAAAGGTCAGTTAGTGTAAGGCAGAGCTGGAACTTCAACCAAGTAGCCTTTGTGCTCCTAACCAGCTGCACCATGTGCTACGCAGCAATCTATTTTCTAAAAGCCTCCACATGAACCTTATATGCAGCTGGATTTGAGAATTTCTGCCCACTGTACCCAAATCTCGAAAGTAAAATTTATACCTAAATCTACTTTATGACACTTAAAAAAAAATAGGGATATAAATCCCTTTCCTCACTGGGAAGAAGAGTATTCTTCTATGTAGAGGGGTTAGACTGTGGAGCACCACACACCGGGGAGAAAGGCAGGAAGGACCCCTTGTAGCATAAGGACAACAGAGCATAAGGATAGTCATGAAACCAGAGTCTAACAGAGCCTAGGATCAATCACGGAAAATACCTGTTGGATTTTACGCAAAAATCGAGAAAAAGCTTCTAAAACTAAGAGACCTATTCTTAATGGAACATCAATCAAAATACTGACTTGATCTTTTAGCAGCATTATCCCACCACTGGACTGGATGGTACAAATCTCTCGATGCTTATTCATGGCAATCACCAGCAAGCCATCCATTACACGTTCTTCTCGTTCACTAGGATCCACCAATAAATATGTTCTGAAATGAAAGTTAAATGTACCTGAACAAATGTGATACTGAGTGCTTGTCAATTTTTTTAAATTGGATAATTATTTACTGTGTTGGTTTCCACCATTTACCAACCATGTATCAGCCACAGGTATGCCTATGTCCCCTCCCTCCCACCTCCCAGCCCATCCCACCCCTCTAGATTGTCAGGGCACCAGATTTGAGCTCCCTGTGCCACACAGCAAGTGTCCACTGGCTGTCTAATTTTACGTATGGTTAAGTATGTGTTTCAAAGCCACTCTCAGTTTGTTACCTCCCTCCTTCCCTGTGTCCACAAGTCTGTTGTCTGTGTCTGCATCTCCATTACTGCCCTGCAGATAGGTTCATCAGTACCATCTTTCTGGATTCCATATGTATGTGTTAATATATGATATTTGCCTTTCTCTTTCTGACTTAGTTCACCCTGTATAATAGGCTCTAGGTTCATCCACCTCATTAGAATTGTTAAATGTTTTTCCTTTTTATGACTGAGTAATATTCCATTGTGTATATGTACCACAGCCTCTTTATCCATTCATCTGTCAATAATCATCCAGGTTGCTTCCATGTCCCGGCTATTGGAAATAGTGCTTTGATGACACTGGAGTACATAATGTCTTTTTCAATTATAGTTTTCTCAGGGTATACATATATATATATATATATATATGCCCAGTAATGGGATTGCTGGGTTATGCGGTGGTTTTATTCCTCATTTTTTAAGGAAATTCCATACTACAGTAGTTGTATCAATTTGCATTCCCACCACCAGTGCAAAAGGGTTCCCTCTTCTCCATACCTTTTCCAGCATTTATTGTCTTTAGATTTTTTCATGATGGCCATTCTGACTGGTGTGAGGTGATACCTCATTGTAGTTTTGATTTGCATTTCTCTGGTAATGAGCAATGTTGAGCATCTTTTCATTGGTTTATACGCTATGTGTATAGTAATGAGCAATGTTGAACATCTTTTTTTATGTGTTTATAAACCATGTGTATATCTTCTTTGGAGAAACATCTGTTCAGATTTTCTGCCAATGTTTTGATTGGGTTGTTTGTTTTTTTGGTATTGAGCTGAATGCTGCTGCTGCTGCTAAGCTGCTTCAGTCATGTCTGACTCTGCACAACCCCACAGACGGCAGCCCACTAGGCTCCTGCGTCCCTGGGATTCTCCAGGCAAGAACACTAGAGTGGGTTGTCATTTCCTTCTCCAATGCATGAAAGTGAAAAGTGAAAGTGAAGTTGCTTAGTCGTGTCCAACTCTTGGCAACCCCATGGACTGCAGCCCACCAGGCTCCTCCATCCATGGGATTTTCCAGGCAAGAGTACTGGAGTGAGGTGCCACTGCCTTCTCCATTGAGCTGAATGAGCCGCTTGTATAGTCTGGAAATTAATCATTTGTCAGGTTTGCTACTATTTCTCCCATTCTGTGTCAGTTTTAAGACAATGGATATTTTTAAAAGATTTGCTATTGTTCAGCCAAGTCATGTCTGACATGAGCTGTAGCCCACCCAGCTCCTCTGTTCATGGGATTTCCCAGACAAGAATACTAGAGTGGGTTGCCATTTCCTACTCCAGGGGAATCTTCTCAACCCAGGGACTGAACCCACATCTCCTGCACTGCAGGCACCTTCTTTACCACTGATCCACTCCGCCTGCCAATGCAGGAGGCATGGGTTCAATCCCTGGGTCAGGAAGAATCAGGAAGATCCCCTGGAGAAGGAAATGGCAACTCACTTCAGTATTTGTGCCTGGAAAATCCCATGGACAGAGAAGTATCAATCTAATCACACCATTTTTAAAAGCCAGCACTATAATAACATCAAGAGAGTGTATGCAGGTCTGAGCCTATGAATTTGAGTCACTTCAATGTGAAGAGACAACAGAATTATTAAAACATTAATTTGGTTAATTTTAAAGCTTCCCTAATATTCTGTACTTTGAAATTCTTTCAGATTCTGCTTATTGCTCATTAAAAAAATGCAAAATATCTCAGGAATAATTTTTAAGATACTGATCACATATTAAAATAATATTTTAGATACACTAAGTAAAATAAACTATATCAAAATTAATTTTACCTGTTTCTTTTTATTTTTAATGTGCTACTAAACCTACATATATGGCTTATGTAGTAACTCTACTGGACAGTGCTATTTCCCTTTAATAAAATTCAGTGACTGAAAGATGAAAGCTTTTCTCCAATTCTCAGTTATAAAATTGCTAAAATATTTATACCTTTGTTTCTAAAGGTATATTAAACTTAAGGCTCAAGTTTTCATTTAAAGGCACCTAAACACCATTTAAAGGACCTAAGATTTCAGGTTTTCTGTTGTAGGAGGAATTAGCAGTGAGTTGTGAAGAAACTGCTGGAGAGCTAAAGGAACCTAGATTTTTACCCATCTGTGAACCATTCCCCCTTGTGACCTGCTCTTATCCTATAACTATTCCATCTATTATGTTCCTCAAATATACTCCAAAGTCTTCTTCCATTAATCCATAGTAAGTCTCACCCACGCTCCAATTAGAACCTAATATCTGTATCTAGGAAATCTACACTAACATGCTGTGGTAAACTCATAAATTTCTAAGTAATCCATGAAAAGAAAAACGTCAAGTCTCTTCGTTTAGAGGAGAGTTTATCACTGAGCGTTTGTCAACTAATGCTCTTACAAAGAAAGAGAAGAATTATAAAGTACTTTAATATTAAAGGAAGGATTTGTTCATTTGCCTATGGCATATTTGAATGGAACAAAAAATTTCTAGCTTCATTAATAATTTTGGCCATGATGAGGATGAGACTTACCCTTGCTGGAAGAAGGCGAAACTGACACAAATGGGCATGTGATGGATGCTCAATGGTACAGGATCACGTTCTTCAAGTGTATACTGTTTGAAAATAAGTTTCAATAATTACAGTCCCTAAGTTATAAACATACAAAAAAATCATCTTGTACATCAAGTATTAAGGTAAAAGATGAAATCCCTTTAATCCTGAGTACCTAAATAACTTCTTTTGCAATTACCTGTTTGACTTTGCCATTCACCTTTCTTATAACTTTATGTATTTGTCAAAAAGGTTTATTGAGGTATAATTCACATACCATAAAGTCCACTAATTGTTAGTAAATAATCCACTTTCTAGTAAATATACCAGTTCAGTTCAATTCAGTTGCTCAGTTGTGTCCGACTCTTTGACCCCATGGACTGCAGCACGCCAGGCCTCCCTGTCCATCACCAACTCGCGGAGTTTACCCAAACTCATGTCCACTGAGTCAGTGATGCCACCCAACCATCTCATCCTCTGTCATCCCCTTCTCCTCCCGCTTTCAATCTTTCTCAGCATCAGAGTCTTTTCCAATGAGTCAGTTCTACGCATCAGGTAGCCAAAGTACTGAAGCTGCAACTTCAACATCATAGTTGTATAATTATTACCAAAATCCAGTTTTTTTCCAAACATTCTCATTACTCACCTCAAATCCTTTTAGCATGTCTGAAGTTGATCACCCTCACTCCCAGGTCAAAGCAACCACTGATTTACTTTGTCTCTAGAAATCTGCCTTTTCTGGGCATTGCATGTAAGTGGAATCAATTTTCCATCTCCTGCATCTGCCTCCTTTCAACTGAGCCTGTTTCATCCACCTTGAAGTACACATGACATCAGCAGCTTGGTCCTTTTTGCTGTGAAATAATATTCCACTGTGTAGATATACCATACTTTGCTTTTCCATTCACTAGTTGGTGAACATTTGGACAGTTTCCAGTTTTTGGCTATAGCAAACAGTGTTGCTATGAACAGTCACATAGAAGTCTTTGAGTGAATGTATACTTTCATTCTCTTTGAGTACACTCTTAGGGACAGAATTGGTGGGCTGTATTAAGTTTACACTTAACTTTTTAAGAAACTGCCAAACTCTTCCAACATGGCTGTACCACTTTACCACCATCAATATCTGTTGAGTATCTTTTTTAATGAATAATTAATTTACTTAGTTTGGGCTGTGCTGGGTCTTTGTTGCTGTGTGGGCTTTTCGGGGGTTACTCTCTGGTTGTGTGGGCTTCTTGCTGTGGTGGCTTCTCGTGTTGCAGACCACAGGCTCTAGGCGAGCAAGCATCAGTAGCTGCAGCGTGTGGGCTCAGCAGCTGCAGCTTATTGGCCCCAGAGCGCTGGCTCAGTGTCTGTGGCTCGGGGGCTGAGGTGCTCCGTGGCCTGTGAGATCTTCCTGGATCAGGGATCGAACCTGTGTCTCCTGCACTGGCAGGCAGATTCTTCACCACCCAGCCACCAGGGAAGTCATTTTTTAATAAGTGTCTTTTTTGCCTACTAATCATACTATACTCTCTTACTTCCTTATACCAACTCCCTTCTCTAAAGCAACATCTCCATTGTTAACAAAACTTTGTCTAACATCTCTGTCTTTCAAGAGTCTGCTCCAACTTAATTCCTAAAAATAGCATCATAAATGACAGCTTAGAGAATCTGGGCATCTGATGTTTCCTTTTGTAAATTCAAAAATCAAACTATCACCACAGTGCACTTTCACTGTCCTAGCACATAATTTATATAAATTGTAATTGCGATACTCTGTACACACAAAAAAGGACAATGGAAATAGTTTAAGTCCATGATTTTTGAAATGTGATCCTTATACCACCACTATCAGTATCACCTGGGAACACTGTTAGAAGTACAAAGTACATCCTATCCCATCCTACTCTGAGGGTGGACACTAGCAATATGTTTTAACAATCATTCCAGGTGCTTCTGATGGCTTTTGCCACAGAATAAGAAAAAGCATCTCCCTGTGAAAATACTGAGAACTGTATATTTCTCACACACCCCCTAAGCATAAGCCAGCCACTTTATCTAATGCTCAATCCAGTCTAGTTCTATTTTAGAACACCAAGACAGCCTGTACTTCCATCGACAAAACTTCTGTATAGGAGATTTAAGAGATTTCAAGGGCAATTATGAGCACATGTAGTTTTTGCCTTGTGAACAAATTTTAGAACATATCTAATTGCCATTTACAACAAAACTTCAT
Source organism: Bison bison bison (assembly GCF_000754665.1). Taxonomy (NCBI): domain Eukaryota; kingdom Metazoa; phylum Chordata; class Mammalia; order Artiodactyla; family Bovidae; genus Bison; species Bison bison. The sequence goes on along the minus strand of NW_011494957.1, from coordinate 2,092,849 downwards.
TAAAAACAAGTTGTCCTGCACATCATTCATTCTTAAGAAGGAGCCTGGCTCACATCATGGGAGCTTACCAATGTTACTTCATCTCCTTGGACAGAGACATCAGGCCTTCGGAAGTGACATAAGGCTACAATTGCAGCAATGCTGGCAGCATCGATAATATTTCCATCATGATTTAATAAATGCAGGTCCACACGTATTTGCCAAACCTAAATGTGAATTTAAAACAAAAATAAATCCTAAATGGTCACAAGCACAGATTATTTATAAGGAAAGATAACACTGTGTGCAAATTTTTCTCTTGCTGTTAAAACATGCCTTTATTCCTTCCAATGTACCAGTAAAAACATATTTAGAAAAGTATTAATCCAGACCAACACCTGAAATACCAATAGTTCACCTTTCTATGAGTCATTTGATGACAGTAAAATATATACTCCAACTGAACAGAACCACCCTTATGTTTAGTACTAAGATTTCCCTAACTCCCAAGACTAACATATTTTTATTGTCTCCTAACTTGAAAAACTCAAACACTTAGGTTCCTGGACAATATTTATGACAACCTTACAAGTACAGGAAGTATAATATTCAAGTATGCAATGTGGAAAGATTAAAGTGACTTCTCTGAAGCCAAAAAGATGGTTAAAATACCCTAATCAAGAATGAAGTTTTAATATTATTAAGCAGCACACTATGTTGACAGTAATATTTCCAATGTCAGACTACCAGTGACTCACTATGAGGCCTGTATGGGTCAATGAACTTATCCAAATCAAGGATTTAATCAGATCTTTAGTTTTTCATCCATAAAAAAGGAGAGTATTACCTGCTTCCATCAACTCACTTATAACATAAGAAAGAGACATGAGAATATGTAAAAACCACAAGTTCTTTGAATAAAGAATTTGTATACAAATCTAAGCTGCTATTTTCACCAATGTTTTTTGTCCCTCCAAAGAGAGATTCTATAGAAAGTTCTATAGACAGCACTCCGTAACATCTGAAGTGAACCAGAAAACTGAATTAACTGAAGCTCTGACAATGAAAGTACAGGTAGAGAGATCCACAAATCAACAGCACTTATCCCAAGATTAAGAATTTTGGGTATATTGCCCACCTTTTCACCAGCAACAACACAGAGAGATTCAGTATCTATACACTTCGAATTTCTTAGACATCTTTCCAAGAGGCGATTCAACTTCACCAAGAGATCTGACTGCCTGTGAAAACAGGAATGGGCTAATGTCATGAAATGTAATACCAGGCATTAAAACAATAGCTCATCCCTGTTAGGCTTTCCTCTGGTTAAAGTAGTTTTTTTAAAAAAGATTTAAATACCTGCCAGGTTCAAAAGCTGGGGCAGCCATCTGAGAGAGTTCAAGGTTAAAAAAAAGAATACCTTCTGTTGCCCTATTGAGTTTTGGAGAAACAAGTTCACAGGAAACCTGTCCAAGAACTCTGCAAATACAAAGTGCAAATCTGTTAACTAAATATTCAGTATGATATATCCCTATGGTTGAAGTTACAAAGTACAGTAGTAGAATACATACAGAAATTAAACATATATAGGCATACCCCGAAACATCTATTACAATATTTAGAATTCCACAGATTTTTAAGCGTCAATGACCATTACTCCTCTTTTCACAAATATTTAGTGATACAATCGGACATGCAACCTTGAGACACCTTAAGTTTTCATATGGCATAGTTCACCAACATTATCTGACCAATACCTCCACAATTTCCAAATGAACATTAAAAATCAAATTCTCATGTCACTCGGGAAAAGAAGCAAAGTAGGCCCTTCTCAATGACAACAAATGTAAGGAACAAATTCAGTGCAATCACTGCTGGCTGCATATATGATTCACAGAGATCAGAAACAACCATGTGTGGCTCGTGTTGACAGAAAATATATTCATGATTAAAAATGTAAAGTGTAGTTATAAAACTAAAGTCCTACATTTAGGAAAATATACTAATTTGGGGCAGCTAAACAAAATACTGTTCAGACTTCTTATCTGCTTTGTAAACTGAGCCAATAAAGTTCTTTTAAATTTCTCCCTATTGGGCTTATACCTAATTTGAATTGTTACCTTGTTTTCCCAAGCTCCACAATGCAGCACCCATAATCTGTTCCAAATGAAATCTTGATGTTCCTATAATCATAGGTTTGTCTGCCATCCAGCCGCTGTAAGCAGAACATTCATTCGTTTATTCCTAATACAAATATCTATTACTCTTTGCTAGGCAGGCCCCGGGCTAAGGACTTAGAGGTAAGTCTGATACTAACTACTCCACATAGGAGACTGGAAACTAAATGCCCGGGTACTGACAGTCGCTGGCATGACCCGAGCCTTGAAAAGACCCCACCTGAGCCATATAAATACTGGGGGCTTGGGGAAGCACCGGCGGCTCCTCCTGGGGCTCCCCGGGCCTACGAGAGCTAAGTCTAAGCATCCAGGCCGGAAGGCTGCGAGCCGCCTGCAACCCAACCGCTGACGCAGCGCTAAATTCCCAGTTTACCTTCTTCTCTTCAATGGCGCGGAGTAGAAAGCGGCGCTCGCAGTTTGACAGTGGCGTCTCCTTCATGCTGTCGAATCAGGAGACCAACAAGTACTGGAATCCGCAAGGAAAACAGAGCTCGAACCTCTTCACGCGCGCCCAGCTCGCACCGCGGCGCAGAGAATTGACGTCATCAAAGCGCGGTGGCTGAAGCTGGGAAAGCAGAGGCTAGCGGGGCGTCGCTAATGCGCAGGCTCAAAGCAAAGTTATGCCTTCCTGACTGAACTCTTCCTGCTGACTGGAGAAGCAAAAGGAGGCGGAATTCAGAGAAAACCGGAAAGATCTGTTTCTTTTAATACAAAGTAAGCGAGAAAAGGACCCCGACAAAACCACCAATGATGGAAATTAATATCAGTAGAGCACTCACACTTCTATCTTCAGTTCTAGCGGAGTAGACTAGAAGGTATTATTGCTACTTTACAGATGAGGAGGTTGAGATGTGGCTACTAAAAAGCTGCAGAGGCAGAGTTTGCTGCACATTCATTGGAGAAACACTGGAATTGGAGAAACGCCGTTAAGTAAAAAGTAGGGGAAGGAAGAAAGTTGAAATGGTGAATTAGGGTATTACCGTCTGACGGTGTAACCTCGTAAGCCTTGAAAAGCTGACAAGAATTGAGAATATTCGCAGTTTGTAACTAATCGTGTTATACCTACCATTGACTGAAACAAAATTTTCTGTTTATTTCTTACAGTCTCCCCAGTTATTTTAAGGTATTAACCTCCTTTTATAGCAGGCGTAGAGGACTTTTGTGTGTTCGTCTGCCAACCACTTGGCTTTTGGGGAGAGACAGAATCAAGAAGTACAGATCTTCCTCCACTTAGGGTAGAGTTATGTGCAGATAAAGCCATGTTAAGTCGAAAATACATTAATACACCTAACCTAAGAATGTCATGGCTTAGCCCAGCCTGCCTTAAACTTTGCTCAGAACACCTACATTAGCCTGCAGTTGTGCAAAGTCATCCAACACAAAGACTACTTTATAATAAAGTGTTAAATATTACGTATAATTTACTGAATATTGTCCTGAATGTGAAAAGCAGAATAGATGTATGGGTACAGAACGGTTGTATCAATTGTTTGGTGGTGGTTTAGTCACTTAGTCGTGCCCAACTCTTGTGACCCCATGGACAGTAGCCAGCCAAACTCATCTGTCTGTGGGATTTCCCAGGCAAGAAAACTGGAGTGGATTGCCATTTCTTTTTCCAGGGGTTTTCCTGACCCAGGAATCAAACCCAGGTTTTCCTGCATTTCAGGTGGACTCCTGGATGGCCAAGGGAGCTGTGGTTGCCACCAGTATTCGACATGACCATAGAGTATCGGACGACATATCCATTGCCTGGGAAAAAGATCAAAACTCATAAGTATGGTTTCTACGTATTGCTTTCAAGCCATGGAAAAACTGAAAGTGGAACCATTGTAGTCCAGGACCATCTGTAGTTAAAAGCAGGATTCTGACTGAGCCCAGATTCTGATTCTGCCCTTTAATTGTTCTGTGACCTTCACCAATGTAGCCTATATATTTCACTTTTACTCATCTGCAAAATAGCAATGATAAACTTACTGATTATGAGAAAAACAGTTTAGCACATGTCAAATGCTTGGAACAGGGCCTGGCTTGGAATTGGGCACTAGTATTCACGTATTACTGTTGTTTTATTTGCTTTAGTAATAGGCAATGTAACTCCTACACAGGCTCCATTCCACTTCTGTCTCCTCTCAAGTGTGTTTCCCTAACAGTGATAGTCTCAATTTATACCACTTGTAATAGGTGTACTCAATTAATTACTTGTATTACTTGTGAGAGCTTCTTGTGTCCTAAGAATAATTCAAGAGCTGGGATAAACAGGGTGGACAATCTCCTGACCCTTAAAAAAATGTATATTCTCTTTGGAGGAGATAAACAATTAAAACATACACAAATAAAACAGTTCCACATACTAAATGTTATCTGAGGAGTCTGTTTTAATAGGGCTAGGTGCTGGAAGAGGTCACTATGTAGAGGTGACATCTGAGTTAAGTAAATCATTCATGATGAGAAAGATCAGCCAGAATATCATCTCCAGGAGAGAAAAAGTCTTTCAAGAAGGACCCATGTGAAGCAAGACTGAGGTAAGGAAGAGCTTGACATTGTTTGGAGACAGAAATTGTGAAGAAGGGAATTGAACAGATCTTATATCTACACATTCAGGTAGCTGACTGAGTTTTTAAAAGGGGCAAGACAATTGCAGGATATAGGTCCTTTAAGTTCTTTAACAACACAGTTCATGTTTATAGCTTTGCAACAGAACTCTTAGCTACTAAATATATCATTTAAATCTTTGGGTCATTTTAGTGGGCATTTGGTAATTTCTTTTTCTTGTCAGAAAGGATATAGGCCTTTACTGAAATAGTCTGTCCTTTCCTGGAAAACAACTTGGTGGTAGAAAAAGAATGGGCTTTGACTTCAGATAATCTTCAGATCAAATGGACTCTAGGTGAATTAATAATCCTTCTGAGCTTCAGCTTCTGTGTCTTTAGGTTGGAAACAATTGCTTTGTGTTAAGTGGTCTGAATGAAAGCCTCTGACATGTTTTTGACATAATAGCTATTCAAATTGTTAGTTTCCTTCCTTTTTTGATTTGGCAAGGCTTTGCATGAAACTGCCCCAATACGCCATGTCTGATCGCTATTCTGAGACTGCTGCTTCAATACTTTGCCTATGCTTACCTACCTTTCCCCTGTGCACCTTCCACTTTTGTGTCATTTCCATCATTCCTTCCTTCTTTACTATTACAGGATTGTAATTTTAGCACTTGAGCATTTGCCTTTTATTGGAGTCAATCCAAAGGTGTATAAGCCATTTCCACCCCCATCCACATACCATAATAAAATATATTTACTTCATAACCTTGTTTTTAGTAAGAAATTTTTGAAATGCCCAAGGAATATATTTGTTTGCTTTCAGGGGGGAAATTCCTTTGTAATTTGAGAAGAGATTCAGATAATGTTGTACATTCTGCTCCTTAAAAAGAATCAGTTTGAGTCAGTATTTTGACCTAGATGATCCATCTAAATATAACCTGGTTTTCAACAAAATCTTTCAGTATAGATCTTCTCTCCTCTTTATTGGACATCTGTTGCTTTGTCTGATCAGCATTCTTCTGTTTCTTGGTAAAGTGCCTTTTCCTGACCCTACGTGATTCTGGTGTTATTGGTAAAAGCAGGCATGGGTGTGATCAGGCCCTGCTAATTGTGGAACCCCATCCGCTCTCTCCTCATTGACTGTACACCCAGGCCGGGCCAAAAAAGTTCCTCTATCAGTCTTGAACATGTGAACTCTGAGAGACAGTAGGTCTTTCCTTCTCTAGGATTATAAATACTAAGGTTCATGAAAGTCTAGAACTATGAAGGGCCATCTTGCCACCACAGGGAGAGAACCTGTTTGAAGATATTCTCTAGAAGAGAGAGAAAAGTAGATCCTTTATGTAGAAGTAGCTTGTACCAATTTTTGGACTTACCAGTTGTGAGTCAATACATTTGACTTGGTCTTTTGTTAAATGTGTCCAAAAGAATACTGACCATATATACTTCTATTAGAAGTGTATAAAGATAGCCATGTTGTATTAACCTTTATAGCACCCACTGAGACTGGTGGAGTACCTTGTGAAGAAGTGGACGAAAGGCCTATTTCATAGCACATCTGGTGAAAGAAACCAATGGGCAGATCTCAGAATAAACAAATGGAAACTTACACTTTATTTACTGTATAATATAATACATCTGCTATGCAATCTGCCTATATAAAAATTGGTTTTCTATAAATTATCATGGAAAGAAATAATGCCAAGTGTTAAGATGATTATTTCTACATAATGGGATTTGGGGAAAATTTTTTTTTCCTTTTGAATTTTTTTCTTTATGAATTTCCCAAATCTTCTGTAAGGCATGTGAGTAGCTTTTATGATCAGAAAGAGTTAAAAGCAATATATTTTCTTGTTCTGACACATTTTACTATTTCTTTATTTAAAGGAATTTTGGCTTTCAAACATTTTATCAGAGATATTTGTTTTGCTGTTTTTCAAGATTCAAACAGGAAGCTACATGATCAACATCTTAAAAGATGTTATGCCTTGACAACTACTATAGTGTGAATGTTTGTGTCTTGGCAGATTTATATGTTGAAATCCTAATCCCCAAAGTTGATAGTGGTTGAAGGTGGGGCCTTTGGGAGATGAGGTGAGAGTGGCACCCCCCTGAATGAAATTAGTGCCCTTATTACAGAGGTCCCACAAAGCTCCCTGGTTCCTTCCACCATGTGAGGATACTACAAGAACTCTGCAACTTGAAGGAGATGGTGGCACAACCATCAGGGTGGCATGGTGGCCATGGTGGCACAATGATCTCAGGCTTCCAGTCTCCTGAACTATGAAAAATAAATTTCTGTTGTTTATAAGCCACCCAGTCTGCAGTATTTTGGTTATAGCAGCTTGAATGGATTAAGACAACAACAGTTGAACACTAATAAGTCACATGTAGTATATGCTTTCCTTCCATATTTTTTTACTTCATGTAATAAAAACCTTGAGCTTATCAAGTTTTGTTCTCGTTTCTGTTGAATAATTGAAAGAGTTTCTGCTTCCATTATTATCATTCACTATGCCAGGAATCTATCTCTTTTGTTATTATTAAGCTCTTCTGTATGTTCAGAGGAATTAAGTCTTGAGCTTGTCATAAATACAACAAAATGAGGGGGAAGAGATGCAGGGGACCTGTTGATTTTCAGTACACTCAGACTACTGTAATACATGGGTAATACTAGGCCAAAGAAAATTATGCATATGGCTCTGTCTCAGGCATGTGACTGAAGTCCTTTGACTCATTCTCTTCTACAAAAATAAGATTCATAGTCGTTGATAAAAATCTGTAGGAAAATGCTTCTGGCTTTAAAGATTGAGGAGTGTGTGCAAACCAAGGAATGTGGGCAAGCCACTAGAAGCTGGAATAGGCAAGAAAATGGATTTTCCTCTAGAGCCTCCTTTCCAAAATGAAAGTGGCCTTGGGGACATATTTTAGATTTCTTACCTCCAAAACAACTTACAAAACTGTAAGATAATAAATTTTATGTTGCTTTGAGCCATTAAGTTTGTAATAATTTGTTAACAGCAGCAATAGGAAACTAACATAGATTGCCAGATAAAATACAGAATACTAAGTTACAATTGAATTTCAAATACACAATAGTTTTTTGGGTTTTTGTTTGTTTATTATGAAAAGGGAAAAGTGAAAGTCATGTCTGACTCTTTGCAACCCCATGGACTGTATAGCCTGCCAGGCTCCTCTCTCCATGGAATTCTCCAGGCAAGAATAATGGAGTGGGTAGCCATTCCATTTTCCAGGGAATCATTTCGACTCAAGGATCGAACCTGGATTTTTCACATTGCAGGCAGATTTTTTTTACCATCTGAACCACCAGGGAAGTGAAGTGAAGTCACTCAGTCGTGTCCGACTCTTTGTGACCCCATGGACTGTAGCCTACCAGGCTTCTCCGTCCATGGGATTCTCTGGGCAAGAATACTGGAGTGGGTTACCATTTCCTTCTCCAGGGGATCTTCCCGACCCAGGGATCAAACCTGGGTCTCCTGCATTGGGGGCAGATGCTTTAACCTCTGAGCCACCAGGGAAGCCCATGTCCAATTTGTTTTCCAAATATTTGTATAGGGCATACTTATACTGAAAAAAAAATTCTTTATTGTGTATCTGAAATCCAAATGTAACTGGGCATCCTATATTTTTAAACAAAATCTGGCCACCCTAAACTATTATAGTTTGCCTTATTTATTCACATATGTATTAATTTCTATCTCTAGTTTTATATGCCAAGTTTTCTTAAAGGAAGATGCTTACGTTCATCATAAGCTATATTGTTATGGGGAGTCATAGTATTCACAAAGCAATTTTTACCTGAATATTTTTCATTGCTGTGTGAAGATACATAGTTGCTGTTGTTGTTCAGTCTCCAAGTCCTGTCCAACTCTTTGCAATCCTATGGACTGCAGCACCCCAGGCTCCTCTGTCCTCTTCCTGGAGTTTTCTCAACTTCATGTTCATTGAGTCAATGACGCTATCTAATGATCTCATTCAAGCACATAGCTGAAAGTATAGGTTTAGAGCTAGAACAAATAATTTCACAATTTGTATGGAAAAACAAAAAACCTCGAATAGCCAAAGTGATCTTGAGAAAGAAGAATGGAACTGGAGGAATCAACCTACCTGACTTCAGGCTCTACTACAAAGCCACAGTTATCAAGACAGTATGGTACTGGCACAAAGACAGAAATATAGATCAATGGAATAAAATAGAAAGCCCAGAGATAAATCCACGCACATATGGACACCTTATCTTTGACAAAGGAGGCAAGAATATACAATGGATTAAAGACAATCTCTTTAACAAGTGGTGCTGGGAAATCTGGTCAACCACTTGTAAAAGAATGAAACTAGACCACTTTCTAACACCATACACAAAAATAAACTCAAAATGGATTAAAGATCTAAACGTAAGACCAGAAACTATAAAGCTCCTAGAGGAGAACATAGGCAAAACACTCTCTGACATACATCACAGCAGGATCCTCTATGACCCACCTCCCAGAATATTGGAAATAAAAGCAAAAATAAACAAATTGGACCTGATTAACCTTAAAAGCTTCTGCACATCAAAGAAATCTATTAGCAAGGTGAAAAGACAGCCTTCAGAATGGGAGAAAATAATAGCAAATGAAGCAACTGACAAACAACTAATCTCAAAAATATACAAGCAACTCCTACAGCTCAACTCCAGAAAAATAAATGACCCAATCAAAAAATGGGCCAAAGAACTAAATAGACATTTCTCCAAAGAAGACATACAGATGGCTAACAAACACATGAAAAGATGCTCAACATCACTCATTATCAGAGAAATGCAAATCAAAACCACTATGAGGTACCATTTCACACGAATCAGAATGGCTGCGATCCAAAAGTCTACAAATAACAAATGCTGGAGAGGGTGTGGAGAAAAGGGAACCCTCTTACACTGTTGGTGGGAATGCAAACTAGTACAGCCACTATGGAGAACAGTGTGGAGATTCCTTAAAAAACTGGAAATAGAACTGCCTTATGATCCAGCAATCCCACTGCTGGGCATACACACTGAGGAAACCAGAAGGGAAAGAGACACGTGTACCCCAATGTTCATCGCAGCACTGTTTATAATAGCCAGGACATGGAAGCAACCTAGATTCCCATCAGCAGATGAATGGATAAGAAAGCTGTGGTACATATACACAATGGAGTATTACTCAGCCATTAAAAAGAATACATTTGAATCAGTTCTAATGAGGTGGATGAAACTGGAGCCTATTATACAGAGTGAAGTAAGCCAGAAGGAAAAACATAAATACAGAATACTAACGCATATATATGGAATTTAGAAAGATGGTAACAATAACCCGGTGTACGAGACAGCAAAAGAGACACTGATGTATAGAACAGTCTTATGGACTCTGTGGGAGAGGGAGAGGGTGGGAAGATTTGGGAGAATGGCATTGAAACATGTAAAATATCATGTAAGAAACGAGTTGCCAGTCCAGGTTCGATGCACGATACTGGATGCTTGGGGCTAGTGCACTGGGACCACCCAGAGGGATGGTATGGGGAGGGAGGAGGGAGGAGGGTTCGGGATGGGGAACACATGTATACCTGTGGTGGATTCATTTTGATATTTGGCAAAACTAATACAATTATGTAAAGTTTAAAAATAAAATTTAAAAAAATAAGTAAAAGTATTGGTTAGCAAAGGCTCTTTTTTGTATGTTTGTAGGAAGGAAAGTTATGACCAACCTAGATAGCATATTAAAAAGCAGAGACATTACTTTGCCAACAAAGGTCCATCTAGTCAAGGCTCTTGTTTTACCAGTGGTCATGTATGGATGTGAGAGTTGGACTGTGAAGAAAGCTGAGTGCTGAAGAATTGATGCTTTTGAACTGTGGTGTTGGAGAAGACTCTTGCGAGTCCCTTGGACTGCAAGGAGATCTAACCAGTCCTTTCTAAAGGAGATCAGTCCTGGGTGTTCATTGGAAGGACTGATGCTGAAAGCACTTTGGCCACCTCATGTAAAGAGTTGACTCGTTGGAAAAGACCCCAATGCTGGGAGGGATTGGGGGCAAGAGGAGAAGGGGACGACAGAGGATGAGGTGGCTGGATGGCATCACCGACTCTATGGACATGACTTTGAGTAAACTCCGGGAGTTGGTGATGGACAGGGAGGCCTGGCATGCTGTGATTCATGGGGTCGCAAAGAGTCGGACACACTGAGTGACTGAACTGAACTCAACTGAGAAACTTCTTCTCTGGGTACGATAGGAAAGCCTACAGATAGTATCTCATAATTTTAAAACTATAATGGGTCTGATAGATCATTAAGTATAGGACTTGGAAAGTCAAATGATTTGCAGGTTATAAGTGAGTGAAGCTGGTCAGTTTGGGACTTAGGAAGTGATGGGGACTATGGTGACCTACACGGGACATGCCCTATCTAAATGTATCAAAAAATCATTAAAACTTTCTGAGAGCAAAACAAAACATGGGCTCTTAGTTTGCTTAGTCTCCCTCTCATAGTCTCCATCACCCTAGTCCATCCAAATAAGCTCTTATTCTAAGTAAATATAGTATATTTGCCAAGTAGATGCAGCCTTCTGAGCAGTTCTTTATTCCCTTTCAGCCAGATTGCTGGTCCCAAGCTCCACCTGTATAAATTCCAGAACATCTACTGAGAAGATTTCATCTTTAAAAACCATCAAAATTCTTGTAACTTCTAAATGTGATCCACTGACTGGAGCATCAGTATCACCAGGGGCAGTTGACAATCCAAATTCTCAGGCCCCACTGCAGACTTACTGAATCAGAATCTTTGCAGAAGAGGCCCTGCAGTCTGTTTTAACAACTTCTCTAAGTGATTCCTACACGCACTAAAGTCAGAGAAGCCCTGATCTAAATGTCCTAGGGAAAAAAGGTACATCTGATTCTGGCACATAGCCCTGGGATTCCCAGTCTGTTTTGTGCAAAATGTGCCTGCAGGCGTCATCCACTCCCCTCTCCCCAGGGGACACTGCTAATGGAGGGCTTACAGATTTCTGGAGTGAGGTAGAGACAGAGAAGGTTTTATGGACCTCGTACTATTGGTGCCAGCAAAGTTGTGACTTCCTTAGGATGATTTCCAACTTGCTCTTTACTCAGGAGAACTTTAAGCCACAATCTAAACCTGAGCTGTTTTAACAGCATGAATTTTTAAAAACTTAATAGACACTGTTAAGAACACAGCAAGACTGAGTGGAAAATACAGAGTTCCTATATATCTCCCCTCTGAGTATACATACAACTTCCCCCACCGTCAACATCCCCTATCAGTGTGCTATATTTATTACAGATGAGGAATCTACATCAGTATCACCAAAAGTTCATAATTTATTTTATGGTTCACTTTTAACGTGCATTTTGTGGGTTTTCACAAATGTATAATGATATGTATGGGCTTCCCTGGTAGCTCAGCTGTCAAAGAGTCCGCCTGCAACACAGGAGACCCCGGTTCGATTCCTAGGTCAGGAAGATCCTCTGGAGAAGGGATAGGCTACCCACTCCAGTATTCTTGGGCTTCCCTGGTGGCTCAGCTGGTAAACAATCCACCTGCAATCCAGGAGACCTGGATTCGATCCCTGGGTTAGGAAGATGCCCCGGAGAAGGGAACAGCTACTCACTCCAGTATTCTGGCCTGGAGGATTCCATGGGATATACGCCATAGGGTCACAGAGTGTCAGATAAGGACATGTATCCACTATTACCATATCATACAAAATAATTTTACTGCCCTAAAAGTTATTTGTGATCTGCCTAGTCATCTAGTCATCCTTCCTTCTCCCCTAATCCCTGGAAACAACTGATCTTTTTACTGACTCTTTTTTGCCTTTTCCAGAATGTCATATGATTAGAATCATACAGAATTTAGCCTTTCCAGGTTGGCTTCTTTAACTTTGCAATATGCATTTAAGGTTCTTCCATGTCTTTTTGTGGCTTGATAGTTCATTTCTTTTCATTACTAAATAATCCATTGTAAGGATGTTCCACATCTTGTCTATCCATCCATCTATTGAAGGATTTCTGCATTGGTTATACTTCCTTCTTATTGAGTTCTTTGCATATTTTGGATAATAGAACTTTGGCAGATTTGTCTTTTGCATTATTTTCTCTCAGTCTGTGGCTTGTCTTCTCATTGGCAGTGTCTTTCACAGAGAAATTTTTAATTCTAACAAAATTCAGTTTATCAGAATTTATTTTGTGGATTGTTTCTATAGTGTTGTAGCTAAAAATTCACCTCCAATCCCAAGATTATCTAGATTGTCTCCTGTGTTCTGTGAGTTGTGTACTTCTTCTACTCGAGCCCTAGAGTATAAATGATAGTTATTTTAAATTCCTAGATTGATCATTCCAATATCCTTGCTATAACTGAGACCAGTTCTGATGTTTACTCTGTCTCTTCAAACTGTACTTTTTGTCTTTCAATATGCCTTGTAATTTTTTTGTTGAAAGTTAGACATCATGGTTAGGATAAAAGGAACTGAGGTATATAAGTTCTTTGTGATGTGTTGGTAAGGTGTGTGGGAGAGGAGCATTCTATAATCTTACATTTTGGTCTCAGATTTTTAGCGAGCCAGCGTGACCTTTACAAGTGGTCCTTAGGTGATACCATAAAGCTGGGAGGGATGAAGTTGGGTCCTTCTCTTTCCCCAGATTAGTGAAGCTATGGTAAAATCCCAATCTATTGGGCTCTGCTTGCATGCTTGCTCCGTTGTATCAGTCGTATCTGACTCTGTGACCCTATGGACTGTAGCCCACCAGACTCCTCTGTCCGTGGGATTCTCCAGGCAAGAACACTGGAGTGGGTTGGCATTTCCTTCTGCAGGTGATCTACCCAACTCAGGAATCGAACCCATGTCTCCTGTAGTTTCTATTAATATAAGTTTCTAATAATAGAGTTTCTGCTCTAGTAAATTGTGATTTTCTGTATCTGCCTGGCTGCCTGGCCAAATTCTGTGGCAGTGGCTTATCCTGTGACCTCACTTCTATGATAAATTCTAAGAAAAGTTATTGACTTAGTTTGTTCAGCTTTCTTCTCATTGTGTGAACAGGGATGACATTTCTAAGCTGACTTTGTGTTGGACCAGAAACTGAGAGCTGTATAACATAAAAACTTAAATAGATTTTTTAAATTTGAGAAACATGAATATAACACTTACTATATCCCAGGCCCTGATTTAATGTGTTATAAATATTAATTCTAATAATTAACCTATGTTGTTGTTCAGTCACATCCAACTCTTTGTGACCCCATGGACTGCAGCACACCAGGCTTCCCTGTTCCTCACCATCTCCCAGAGCTTGTTCAAACTCATGTCCATTGAGTTGATGATGCCATCCAACCATCTCTTCCTCTGTCATCCCCTTCTCCTCCTGCCTTCAGTCTTTCCCAGCATCAGAGTCTTTTCTAATGAGTCAGCTCTTCACATCAGGGGGCCAAAGTATTGAGTTTCAGCTTCAGCATCAGTCCCTCCATTGAATATTCAGGATTGATTTCCTTTAGGATGGACTGGTTGGGTCTCCTTGCAGTCCAAGGGACTCTCAAGAGTTTCTCCAACACCACAGTTCAAAAGCATCAATTCTTCAGCGCTCAGCTTTCTTTATAGTCCAACTCTCACATCCATACATGACTACTGGAAAAACAAGTGATATAACTATATAGATCTTTGTTGGCAAAGTAATGTCTCTGCTTTTTAATATGATATATAGGTTTGTCACAGCTTTTCTTCCAAGGACTAAGTGTCTTTTAATTTCATGGTTGCAGTCACCATCTGAAGTGATTTTGGAGCTCAAGAAAATAGAGTCTTTCAGTGTTTCCATTGTTTCCCCATCTATTTGTCATGAAGTAATGGGATTGGATGCCGTGATCTTGGTTTTTTGAATGTTGAGTTTTAAGCCAGCTTTTTCACTCTTTCCTCATTCACCTTCAACTAAAGATGTTCTTTCATCTTTCAACTAAAGATGCTCTTTAGTTCCTCTTGGCTTTCTGCCATAAGAGTGGTGGTATCTGCATATCTGAGGTTATTAATACTTCTCCTGGCAATCTTGATTCCAGCTTGTACTTCATCCAGCCTGGCATTTCACATGATATAGTCTGCATATAAGTTAAATAAGCAGGGTGACAATATATAGCCTTGACATACTTCTTCCTCAATTTTAACCAGTTAATTGTTCCATGTCTGATTCTAACTGTTGCTTCTTGACCTGCATAAACGTTTCTCAGGAGGCAGGTAGTGTGGTCTGGTATTCTCACATCTTTATGAATTTTCCACAGTTTGTTGTGATCCACACAGTCAAAGGCTTTAATGTAGTCAATGAAGCAGAAGTAGGTCTTTTTCTGGAATTCTGTTGCTTTTTCTATGATCCAACACATGTTGGCAATTTGATCTCTGATCCCTCTGCCTTTTCTAAAACCAACTTGAACATCTGGAAGTTCTCAGTTCACATACTGTTGAAGCCTAGCTTGAAGCGTTTTAAGCATTACTTTACTAGCATGTGAAATGAATGCAATTGTGTGGTAGTTTGAATGTGTGGTAGTTTGAACATTCTTTGGCAGTGCCTTTCTTTGGGACTGGAATGAAAACTGACCTTTTCCAGTCCTGTGGCCACTGCTGAGTTTTCCAAATCTGCTGGCATATTGAGTGCAGCACTTTAACATAAGGTAGGTAAAATTATCTGTTTTACAGATGGGGAAACCCAGGGCACAAGAGAAACTGAGTGATTTTTTTCCCTTAAGGTCACACAGCTAGTAAATCATACAACCAGCATTCATACCCAGTCTGTCTCAGAAGACTGTGTTCATAGCTGCTATACCATTGTGCTTCTTGTAAATGGGAATCCACATCTATGCTAAGTGTGTGAACCTCACCTAACACCGAACCTACTTATTTTTTCTCTCTGTGAGGATCTTAACTTTCCGCACTTGATTACTTTGCCTTTGACATCTGTATAGATAAGAAAGGTACTACCATGGGCAGAGGAGCCTGGTGGGCTACAGTCCATGAGGTCTCAGAAGAATCCAGTGCAAATTAGTGACTGAACAGCAACAAAATTATTAGATTATCAAACTCAATTTTTTATGCTTAGATTTGACACATAGTTAGAAGTACAACCAAGAGTTATGGTTCATTAATGCAAAGAGACGTGAGCTCCAGCTGTAATCCCAAAGCTTGCATACAGGCAAGAATGATTAACAAGCCGTAGAAGAAGCTGCCGGAGAAGGCAGTGGCACCCCACTCAAGTACTCTTGCCTGGAAAATCCCATGGATGGAGGAGCCTGGTGGGCTGCAGTCCATGAGGTCGCGAAGAGTCGGACTCGACTGAGCAACTTCACTTTCACTTTTCACTTTCATGCATTGGAGAAGGAAATGGCAACCCACTCCAGTGTTCTTGCCTGGAGAATCCCAGGGACGGGGAAGCCTGGTGGGCCGCCGTCTATGGGGTCACACAGAGTCGGACACGACTGAAGTGACTTAGCAGCAGCAGCAGCAGCAGAAGAAGAAGCTGCATGTGCTGAAGTAGTGTCCGTTCTTGACCAAGAGCCTCTTATAGACTATATCATTTGTACGACATTCCCCTCTCTCCTTTAGCCCAAAGTTCAAGGATGCTGCACCTACATCATGACCAATTCTTCATTCAAATTTATGACTTCAGGGAAAAGTTTCTACCTTTTCTTGTTTTCACCCTGTTTTCCTCACCCTGTTTTCAATGCCTAGGGAGAAATGCTTAGCTTGTTTCATAAGCAGCAGTGTCAGCAGAAGTGGGAATACACCAGATGATGCCGACTCTCCAGTGAGGTAGTAGTGGACAACCAAGGCCAAAAGGTGGTATCAGGTGGCCTCGTGTCTTTCACAAGAAATATGGTTTTATCTTGAGATAGTACTTCAGTGGTAGACAGCTTTTAAGATGACCCCCAGTGATCCCCACCTGCTTGCATTCAGGGCCTGTGTAATCCTCTCCCTTTGAGTGACTTGCATCTGGCCAACAGAAAATCTCAGCACCAAGGGGATGACACTTCTGTGATTAGATGGACTGCAGTTTCCATTCTTCCAGCAGGTTCTCTCCAGTGTTGGTTTTGATGATGCAGATTTCTATGATGATGCAAAGTTCCATGTGGTAAGGAACTAAAGGTGTCCTCCAGCCAAGAGCCTAGTAGATACTGAGACCCATAATCCACAGCACAAGTAGAATTGAATAATACTGAAAACCACATACGTGATTGTGGAAACAGATGCATCTCAGATTAAGCTTTCAGATGAGATCCCAGCCCTGGCCTACTCTTTTTTTTTTTTTTTGCTGCACTGAGTCTTCATTGCTGCATTCAG
>NW_011494957.1:2060046-2075702 GCF_000754665.1 Bison bison bison | reverse complement strand
TTTTTGGCTTCAGTGAGTCTTTTTTGCTGCATTCAGGCTTTCTCTGGTTGCAACAGGTGGGACCTGCTCTCTAGCTGTGGTGCACAGGCTTCTTTGCGGTGGCTTCATTTATCGGCAGGGTGTGGGCTTCACTGCCTTTGGCACACAGCTTAGCTGTGAGATCTTACCAGACCAGGGATTGAACTGATGGCCTCTGCACTGCAAGGTTGATTATTAACCACTGGACCACCAGGAAATTGCTCTGGCTGATATCTTGACTGCAGCCTTTAGAGAGAATTGTTAGCAGACCCAGCTGAGCTCTGTCTGTATTCCTGACTTCACAGAAACTGTGAGATAATAAATGTGTGTTGTTTAAGCTACTAAGAAAGAATAGACAGCTGGTGTCATTTCTACCACAAATTCTTCTCAGTAAGCATTACTTTTGGATTTCAAATTCCATTGGCCTAGTCTCATCTTTGCCAACAAAGGTCCATCTAGTCAAGGCTATGGTTTTTCCAGTGGTCGTGTATGGATGTGAGAGTTGGACTGTGAAGAAAGCTGAGTGCCAAAGAATTGATGTTTTTGAACTGTGGTGTTGGAGAAGACTCTTGAGAGTCCCTTGGACTGCAAGGAGATCCAACCAGTCCATATTAAAGGAGATCAGTCCTAGGTGTTCATTGGAAGGACTGATGCTGAAGCTGAAACTCCAATACTTTGGCCACCTCATGCAAAGGGTTGACTCATTGGAAAAGACCCTGATGCCGGGAGGGATTGGGGGCAGGAGGAGAAGGGGATGATAGAGGATGAGATGGCTGGATGGCATCACCAATTCGATGGACATGAGTTTGAGTGAACTCCAGGAGTTGGTGATGGACAGGGAGGCCTGGCGTGCTGTGATTCATGGGGTCGCAAAGAGTCGGACACGACTGAGCGACTGACCTGAACTGAGTCTCATCTTTTGGAAAGAAAGAAATGCAAAGAAAACTCTATTTGATATTTTTTGCAACCTTCGAATCCATCAAAATGTTGCTAGAATATTTTATGAAGAAGTTTGTAAAACATAAAATGTCAGATCTATATCATTGACATGTGCTTTCTTTAGTGATTAGGAAAATTTTTAATGATCTTTAAGAGGTGGCATGAAAGGAAAGCATAGTTTGCATTTCAGAAATCTTGTTTTAGCTAAATAGTACTGGATTAGAACTATAATTTCTACCTCTGAAAATATGAAAGGCAGGGAAACGTGACTTCTAATGTGCAAATGGAAAATCTTTGACCAACTTTGCTTTTACTTAAGAAAACAAAAGTAAAACAAAACTGAGCCTGAAAGGGTAACTTATTGAAGGTCACTGACAAACAATTCATTCAGACTTGAATTTTTTATTTGATCTGATAATGTTATCTGAAAAAATAAAATCATATTGGAAACTCTGTTATGAGAGTGTGCAAGTGTTTGTGTGTGTGCACACTCAGCTGTGCCTGACTCTTTGCGACCCCATGAACAGTAGCCCACCAGGCTCCTGTGTCCATGGGATTTCCAAGGCAAGGATACTGGAGTAGGTTGTGAAAGAAATAGTATCTGCTTATAAATAGGGTCTGGAAGGAAAGACTGAAATTTGTAGAAATTATATATTATATCTGATCATGGTAGTTTTATTCAGTCTTTGTTTCTAATACTACTAAGTTAGATTGTATAACAAACATATTTAAGAATTCAGTTATTTATAGAGATATTTTTTGTGAGCATATGACACACCAGGGTTTATTCTAAATACTGGGATGATGTAGTAAAACAAAATACACAAATCCCTTGGAGCATTTATTATAGAGACTGGTGGACACTAAAGGAATCAACAAATAAGCAAATGAAAAATGCCTGGCAGGGGTGAGTGATAGAAAGAAAAGTATAGCCAAGCCAGATGGGTAAGGGAGAGTGGCTAGGAGGTTACTGTGAGGTCCGCGTCATCAGGAAGATGGCCTCCCCAGTGATGAGGTGTTTGAGGAAACCTGGAATGGGGGCAATGAATGATTAAGTTAGTGGACTTTAGCAATCAAAATAACCAAAGAGGCTATGAAGAGGCTTGCTGAAAACAAATAGGGTGACTTCTTTGAGGTTCTTTTGCAAGTATTTCGTACCCTTGGATGTGGTTTCTTGAGATGGAGTTTAATAGATAAAGAGCTCCAATTACCTGGTTTGAATTCCAGATCTTCAACTTGCTTGCTAGGTGGTCCTGAGCAGGTTGTAAACCGCTCTGAAAACAAAAATGGGGCTCATAATACCCTAGTAAAGTGGTCATGAGGACTGAACAATATGTGAAAAGCATTTAGGACAGGCCTCAGTTCATATTTAACAGTAATAAACACTGCCTACGGCTCTTGCTAAACTTCCTCTGTTACAATATTCTTTTTTTTTTTTATTTTATTGAAGTGTTGTTGATTTACAATGTTGTGTTAATTTCTGCTGTACAGTAGAGTAAATCAATTGTATATATTCTTTTTCATTTTCACAGGATATTGAATACAGTTCCCTGAGCTATAAAGTAAAAGCTTGTTTTTTATCAATCTTATGTATAATAGTTTACATCTACTGACTCCAAACTCCCAGTCCTTCTTTCCCCCACCCCTCCTTTGCAACCACAAGTATGTTCTCTATGTCCATGAGTCTGTTTCTGTTACATAGATATTTTCATTTGTGTCATATTTTAGATTCCACATATAAATGATATCATATGCTATTTGTCTCTTTCTGAATTGCTTCTCTTAGTATGATAATCTCTAGTTCCATCTATGAGAATGGCATTCTTTTATTCTTTTTAATGTCCAAGTAATATTCCATAGTGGAATAGGAAATGGCAACCCACTCCAGTATTCTTGCCTGGAGAATTCCATGGACAGAGGAGCCTGGAAGGCTAAAATCATGAGGTTGCAAAGAGTTGGACATGACTGAGCACACACACACTTTTCCATACAGTGTTTATTTTTTATTAAATTAGGTCAACACATGTGACTCCAGACATATAACCATATGCCTTTGATATATGAGGGCCGTAGCCTTCAAATTTGCAAACCCAATTTCCTCAATAGCTTTTCTGGCATCTGGGAAAGTTTCAGCACAAGATCCCAGAAATAGCTCCCCAAACAACTTAGATATAAAGTACATTGTTAGAACAAAGGTATAAAGAAGTGTATGGATATCAAGGATTCTTCAAAATCATTTAAGAATCCCACACATTTTAAAAAATATAAATTTTATGGTGGTTCAGGGCATGGGCTTTGATCTCAGTGTTGGATTTAGATCCTGGCTAGAGGAACTGTAGCATTTTGGATATGTCATCTTACTTCTCCAAAGTGGAGTTGTTACAGCTGACATTCATAGAATTTATTATGCACCAGATACTTTTTTAAGATGTGTACATACATTAGCTCATTTAATCTTCACAGCCCCTTTTGAAGGGAGTTACTATTATTATCATCATGTTACAGATGATCAACACAAGGCAGAGATCAAGTGACTTTTCAAGGTCACACTGCCATTTAAGTGATAGAGTCAGGATTTGAAAGGATGCTATCTGGCTTCGAGTCTGTTCACTTAAGCCATACACTACACTGCCTCTTGGTAACAACAGTTTCTACCTCATAGGTTCAGTTCAGTTCAGTCCCTCAGTCATGTCTGACTCTTTGTGACACCATTGACTACAGCACACCAGGCTTCCCTGTCCATCACCAACTCCAGAGTTTCCTCAAACTCATGTCCATTGAGTTGGTGATGCCATTCAGCCATCTCATCCTCTGTCATCTCCTTCTCCTCCTGCCTTCAATCTTTCGTAGCCTCAGGGTCTTTTCCAGTGAGTCAGTTCTTTGCATCAAGTGGCCAAAGGATTGGAGTTTCAGCTTCAGCATCAGGTGAGTGAGTGAGTGAGTGAGTGAGTGAGTGAAGTCGTTCAGTCGTGTCTGACTCTTTGAGACCCCATGGACTGTAGCCTACCATGCTCCTCTGTCCATGGGATTTTCCCAGCAAGAGTACTGGAGTGGGTTGCCATTTCCTTCTCCAGAGGATCTTGCTGACCCAGGGATTGAATTGTGTTAAAACAAGTGGTGTATAAGCACTTAGCATGGTGCAAGACACAGAGTAAGTGCTCAGTAAATATTTGTCACAAGTCATAGTAAATTATATCATAGTGAGAAGAATACCTGCATGCGCTGTTACAGGTGGCTTCCCAGGTGGCTCTAGTGGTAAAGAACCCACCTGCCAATGTAGGAGATGTAAGAGACATGAGTTTGATCCCTGGATTGGGAAAATCCCCTGGAGAGGGAATGGCAACCCACTGCAGTATGTTTGCCTGGAGAATCCCATGGACAGAGGAGGCTGGCAGGCTACAGTCCATAGGGTTGCAAAAAGTTGGACACGACTGAAGTGACTTAGCAAGCACACATGCTCTACTATGGCTGAATAGTTAAATTATTTTTACTTTTTAAGATTCCTTTGTGTGTGTTCCATCAGCTTTGCAAATCCATTAGTCTAGTAACCCTATTTTGTTAGAACATTGACTTAGCTAGTGAAATTTGTTTGTACTGAGCCCATGGTGGTTCCTGATGATCACCTCTTATATTTCTAAATGTTCACAGACCATCTGTTTGAGACTCTATTTTAGAATTTTGCTTGCAATCAGTGTCAAGCTCATAATTTACATATTTGCCTTTTTGCATTCTTTTGGAATTTGGGGGACCTCTAGCTCTCTTCAGGGTGAAAATCTAGTTTATGTTACTGGTATACTTCATTAGTGATGAAAACTGTTAGAAATTTTCTACATAATTTCAATTTTTTGTTAAAGTAATGAGATATCTATGTTGTTCTCAAAGAGCATTTGAATCATACAACTAGCAACTCTCCTATTTCAATCCCATGGCTGTATCAAACTGTGGGGCTGATCCAGCATAAAATAAGATTACTCATCTGTTAGAGGAAATTTTCCAGCAGGAACAGAAAAATTTAGGTAGGATATGAGTCATATGATCTGACATTCATCTGCTATCTAAATAAATCCTATTTCTTTTAACTAAACCATATGCTTTAAAGGAGTAAAAAAAAAACAAAGAAAATGTAAAATTTTTATACATTGAATCCTTTGACCAATTAGAACTTTTAGACATTTGAATTTCTAAGTTATAGTTGGACTTCAAAAATGTGTCATTTGTCTTCTTTGTAGTAAACCTTTTCAACTGCGTGTTTTCCTTAATTTCTGATCATCTAAATATGGCAAAGGAATTAGGTATGTGTGTTTGTGTCTCTAAATGGTATTGTTTAGATCAAAAGCTAGCAGTAAAAGTTCTTAAATGTTAAAATGTATAGTCCAGGGTCTCCCTTCTTAAATTTTCCAAAGGTCAATTGAGTTATTAGAGGCAAAAATGAAAAGTCCTAACTTCAGTTGGTCAGGTCAGCATTTTATTAACACAATGTACTTTTGAAATGATAAGTGGCATCTGTTTCCATATCATAGCTGGAATCCAGGTACCACTGAAATGGATTATGCCTTGGTCACCAAACTTTAAGTTGCTCACCACCCCTGTTTTATCTTTTGGTCTGATAAAGGCTATAGGTAAGTTGCAGTGGAACTACAAAGGATAGTTGTGGGAAGAGAAGAAAAACAAGACAGACCAGAGATGGTGGATCTTAGAAGAACCCTAACCTATTATTTGAGGATTTAAAGTCTGTGTGAGTATATGTATATACATGTAAGTGTGTGTGTGTGTGTGTGTGTGTGTGTGTGTATGAAATTTAGATTGACTTACACCTCCTTGCTGTTAAAACCAATGAAATCTGAATTTTCTTACTTGGTTTTTCAATAACATTTGATGTCATTTGTCTTCTTGAGATACTTCTTTCCCATGACTTTTGTGACCTTCTTGAAATACTTTTTTCTCTTTGTTGTTGTTGTTTGAGTTGCCCAGTCATGTCCTACTCTGTGACCCCATGGTCTACAGCACGCCAGGCCTCCCTGTCCCTCACCATCTGCCGAAGTTTGCCCAAGTTCATGTCCATTGCATTGGTGATGCCATCCAGCCATCTCATCCTCTGATGCCCTCTTCTCCTTCTGCCCTCATTATTTCCCAGCATCAGGGACTTTTCCAGTGAGTCAGATGTTGTCATCAGATGACCAAAATACTGGAGTTTCAGCTTCAGCAACAGTCCTTCCAATGAGTATTCAGGGTTGCTTTCCCTAAAGATTGACTTGTTGGATCTCCTTGCAGCCCAACGGGCTCTCAGGAGTCTTCTCCAACACGACAGTTCAAAGGCATCAATTCCTTGGTGCTCCGCCTGCTTTACTGTCCAGCTGTACACAACCATAGTGACTTCTAATTCATCTGATTTTTCTACCTGTTTGGCCATTCCTTTTCAATTCCTTGTGGGGATTCCTCTTCCTCAGTTCATTTGTTAAGTGTCTATGTGTCATGGGATTCTGTTCCAGAGAATGTCTCCATTTGTATACTCTGTTTTCCCACTTCCATGGTTTCATTGACCAGCTATCTGCTGATTATTTCCAAATATACTGTGCCACCTCTGACCTCTTCTGGACTCTGAAGGTCTCTAAATGTTCTATGGACATTTGAAATTTATTTTGTCCACAAATGAACTCATTATCTTTCTTCCCAACCTTTTTCTTCCTTATAGTCTCTCTAGCAAATGCCAACACCCCGGTTGCTGGTAAACCAGAGTGGCATTCTCATATCCTTTCTCGCTACACCCACCTCTCTCATAGATCACTAATTCCAGTTGTTGACATCTGCTTGAACACCTAATCCATTTGTTTTTTTTGATGCTATCATCATGACCAAAATTCAGGTTGCTGTTTTCTTTTGCATAAATTATTGTACCAGCCACAAACATGGCCTCCTGGTCTCCAGTCTTTCTTCTTCAAGTTCATTTTCTACATTATGATGCTTCCCAAACACAAAGCTAACCATGCTGTTTTACATAACAACCAATGACTTCCCATTGGTTTTAAGATAAATTCCAAACTCTACACCATGGTTTCCAGTGCCTTTTATAATTTTTGTTTGTTTGTTTGTTCAGTTGCTCAGTCACGTCTGACTCTTTGCAACCCCATGGACTGAAGCATGCCAGGCTTCCCTGTCCCTCACCATCTCCTGGAGCTTGCTCAAACTCATGTCCATTGGGTCAGTGATGCCATCCAACCATCTCATCCTCTGTCGTCCCCTTCTCCTCCTGCCTTCAACCTCCCAGCATCAGGGTCTTTTCCAGTGAGGTGACTCTTTGCATCATGTAGCCAAGGTATTGGAGCTTCAGCCTCAGCATCAGTGCCTCCAGTGAATATTCAGGATTGATTTCCTTTAGGATTGACTGTTTTGATCTCCTTGCGGTCCAGGGGATGCTCAAGAGTCTTTTCCAACACCACGGTTCAAAAGCATCAATTCTTCAACCCTCAGCCTTCTTTATGGTCCAACTCTCACATCCATACATGACTACTGGAAAAACCATAGCTTTGAGTATACAGACCTTTGTCAACAAAGTAATGTCTCTGCTTTTTAATATGCTGTCTGGGTTGGTCATAGCTTTTCTTCCAAGGAGCAAGCGTCTTTTAATTTCATGGCTGCAGTCACCATCTGCAGTGATTTTGGAGCCCCAGAAGATAACGTCTGTCACTGTTTTGTTTCCTCATCTATTTGCCATGAAGTGATGGGACCAAATGCCAAGATCTTGGTTTTCTGAATGTTGAGTTTTAAGCCAGCTTTTTCACTCTCCTCTTTCACCTTTATCAAGAGGCTCTGCAGTTCCTCTTAGCTTTCTGTCATAAGGGTGGTGTCATCTGCATATCTGAGGTTATTGATATTTCTCCCCACAGTCTTGATTCCAACTTGTGCTTCATCCAGCCTGTCATTTTGTATGATGTGCTATGCATATAAGTTAAATAAGCAGGATGACAATATACAGCTGTTTATAATTTAGTTCCTATTTATTGCCCCAGTCTCTTCTGTGAACTCTTCTGTCTTTATCTAGTCCTCAGCTATATTGAATTATTTTCAGTTACTCAAAGGCACCAAATTCTCTCTCACCTCCAAGCAGTTGCATTGAAGTTCCCTCTGCATGAGTACTTTACCTCACTTTTTTTGTTTTCTGGCCAACTTCTAACCATTCTTCACTTCTCAGCTCAGAGAAAGGAAAAAGTATTTCATGAAAACCCAGACTGGATGAGCCCCTTCTTTGTGTTCCTAGAGCATTCAAGGCATACATTTTAAGTGGTCTGTTTGTCTGGCTGTGTCTCTCACTTATCACCCGCTGGAGGGCCTGTTTCATTCACTTTTCTATTGTTAGCACCTGAGCCTGAGACCTGGTAGGTACTTAGTAAATGCTGAGTAAGTGAGAGAAGAGCAAGAATAGGATGGAGATGGGAACGTATTTACTGGGATCCACGAGGCCTGCACTGCGCTACCAGCAAAAGCAATCTTCAGTTACTTTTGCCTTACTACTGTGGTCCAGGCACTGTTCAGAGCAACTGCCTTATATTTAATTTTCCCAACAACCCTGAGTAGAAGAGGATTTTAATGCTTAGATAAATAAGGTAACTTACACAAAGTCAGACATCTTTAATTTGAGGCTTTCTCCTCTTTGGTAGAGGAGCTGTGTGTTCACCAAGTCTAACAAGGCAGATTACTAACAGTATTTTGCATGAAAGTACCACCAACAGGATTATGATAGACTTAATAAACACATATTCTTCAAATTAGAAAACATAATTTCATTTTAAATAGCCATACATCCTTGTTATGAGAAAACTGTTGACTATTTTTAAGAACCTTTGCCAACACTGTATAAATTAAGTAAAATTTCAATGAAACTACCCTCTTTCAAAATAGTTTTAAAACCTTCTCAAGAAGAATGGATGGTGTTTTTGTCATAAACAATAGTATGGACTATACCAAAGCCAGTGAGATGAGCCAAAGCACCACATACCTTTCAACCAGGCTATCGATTTAAGATGTATAAATAAATTGGTTCAGTAGTGAGAAACTTCACAGAATTAAAAAAAAAAAAAAACCACATATTTAGCCACCTAAAATGTATTTCACCAGCTGCTTAGTACATTCTATTTTTCTGTAAGAGATTAGTCAATATTTTGGTAATCAGGACTTGGAAGGCAGTTTGAAATTCTGCTTTTCACAGAGAAAGTGATCAGTATATATTTTCCTGAAGTGATTTTAAATGGCAATACTCTCAATTTTATCACGAAGGAACTACAAGCTAGTTGATTAACTTTGTGTGAAAATAAATCCATAGCAATAAGCACTGGAAAGAGTTATAGAAGACTTAAACTAGTGAATGTGTTAGAGTGCTGGAATGTTTTCTCCCATAATTTGACAGATGCTGTGTTTGCCATCAATAAAAGTCAGAGACAAGTACAAGTTCTGCCAGCAGTGTATGCCTGGGCAGCCTCTTGTATCTGGCTTACATCTACCTAAGCTCTTATTAAGCAGCCCTGTGGACTGGAAGTAGGTGGCTTCAACCTGTAATCACTCTGCTCAGGCTATGATGCCTATTTTGGCTCAAGACTCATGACACCAAGTAACAAGATTCATTCTGTTCCAAAGTGCAAAGCAAATTGTACTGATTAGCCCAAACTCTGTGCCCTATGCTCAGTAACTCACGGTTGTGTCAGGTACTTAAGAGCTTTCAGTGGACTCAAGGATAGAAACAGCGATGCTGGCGGTTGATTTCTCCCCTATTCCTTACTGTAGGCGTCACATGGGTGGCTGGGGAAAAAATAGGGGAACAGCTGGAGCGAAGCAGGGCCCTTGGCAGCAGAGCAGGGTGTCAGAACCCAATTTGGCTAAGCAGAGTGCCGCTGGTAGTTGCATCAGAAGTGCCAGATCCTTTCAGGCTGCCAAGAGAGAGCAACTGTTGGTGGGTGGGTAGAACAAAGAGGCAAAGGGAAGAACGCGAGCCTGTTTCCAAGGAAGGGTGGGAAATAAGCAATGGAGAAGATGCCTTCAGAGATGCAACATGTTAGAGGCTATTTTCTGTGTGTATGTGAGGAGGTCAGGGGTCATAATCTATATTAAGGGAATTACATATAAGGTAAGGTCAGTGTGTCTAAGGAGATGATACACAGTGAAGAACTTCCAGTGAAGCCAAGATGGGCTTTGTTCATGGGCTCACTCTGACTCTACCCAAGAGGTTTAGAGACCAGTACAGGGCTCTGAGCATCTCTATGACAGAGTGTGCTTGGCACAAGAATTAACCCATTAGAACTGTGAGGCTCTCGTGTGACTCCTGGTCCAGAAGAGGGCTTCTTGGGTTTCAAGGAGACCTGATATTAGAACCCCAGGAATCCGCCAGGCTTGCCAAAGCAGAGTAAGTAGTCCAGTTTACCAGGTATGATCCCTTGAAAATAATGTGTCTAACATATGAATGAGTGACCTCTGGGTAGGATTAATGAAATATTAATATTTGGCCTATTGATTGCTTATCTGTAGTTCATTTAATACAGATTTTGACCTTCTACAAAGAAACACCTCCCCTCTCTGCAGGCATCTCCCCCATTGCTAATTACCCACCGCTCCTTGGTAATTTGACCTATCTGCCTTTTTGTTCTGCACCCTCCCCCTCTCCCTCCCCCACCCTTCAGACCTTCTTTCTTAGCAGCTCAATAAATAAGCAATGGGTCCAAAGGAAATCAACTAGAAAATCTTAAAATAAATGTTTATGTCAGTTTTATCTTACTATTTCCACCTCAGTCTGCTTGTTTATATCACTTTGATATACACTATATTAAATTATTATGCTCTTTTCCATATTCTGCCCTGTAATTGTTTTCTACTTTTTAAAATTTCTGAATGTAGTTTCTTCTTATGTAGAAAATAACAATTGCTGAAAGTTGAGTATGCATTTTTGTTGTTTGGTGTTCTATCTAATGCATAAGGATTGAAGTGTTGATGATGCAGATATAACGTTAATACCAAGTGTTTTTAATTCTTTACTTAGTACCTGAAACAGTAGATGTGCAATTAGACCTTTAAAACCCTTTTGTCAATTAACTCGATGGCTCTTAAATGTGTTTTTAAGAGTGAATCTCTCTTGGATAAACTGTTTGACATCTTACAGCATAGTTTTATTAATATGCTTCCCAGATCTAGATTTTTATGATATAATAATAAAGCCAACCCACTCCAAATCACTACTTTATTATGTTTTTTTCTAAAATATTCTGAAATATAACAACAAAGTATATTTGGCTGAAGAATATTGACATTATTAAATTTTAAGATGATTATAAATGACTCTCTGGACTTAAAGTATCTTTGAAAATAAGTCAGGAAACTCTACTCGTCTCTTCACATTGTTGGAATTGAATTTGTGCACTTTGCAAGAAAGTACTTTGTTCTAAATTGGAGAAGGTAGTTGGGATCAAATTAGATAATGTATATGAAAGTGCCCTGTTAATTCCTCTGTAGATAGTCATTAGTATCATTAATGATGATGATAGTTGTGGAACAGCTGAGAATACATTTAGGCATATTTGGAACTAGAACCTCACTGGGTGGGGCTGTCACCCATGAGATTCAAAAATCTGGAGTCTAGCCTGGGTGTCTTCATTTACAAAAAGCTTCCAGGTGATGCCAACACTGCTGATCCAAAGAAAAGACCTCAATCAGCAAGGTTGTAACCCTTCATAAAAGTTTGCTTAATAGAAAAAGAAAAAAATATTTGGCAGAATGAAGCCAAGCCTATGTTCTCCGGAGTGCGGACCACATGTAATCCATTCTCACAGCAAATTTATGAAAACAGGCAGAGAAAGAATCTTTATATCCTATTTTGCCTTTGTTTTAAATTGTAAATATTTTATTTTCAATTCAATTGATCTCAAAAATATTTACTGAGCAACTCTTGGGATAGTGGGCTCAAATTACATAACTTTTGTACCTGACACCCTTAAACACAAACACACAAACACACACACCCTCGAAGTACCTGAATAATTCCAGCTGAGTATGAGAATGGAGGAGGTGGTGGTGGTAGTGTTAAAAAATTGCATTCTAGGATTCTTTATTTTTCTTTTTTGGTCATACCACAGGCCAAAAAAGAAAAGAGGAAACATGTGAGATCTCAGTTCCCTGACCAGGGGTTGAACCTATGTTCCCTGTAGTAAAAGCATGGGTTCCTAACCACTGGACCACCAGGGAAGTCCCTGATGGTCCTAAGATTCTTTTTAGAATATTTTTGGTTACCATCCCTCTAAAAGCTACTTGAAAAACTCTCTTTCCTGAAAACATTTAAAATGGACATCTAAAAAATTTCATTATAAGTGTATAGTACTAAAGTATGTTGTTTAATACACATTGCAAATATCTATTTTTTTAAAGCAAACTATCACTCTTCAGTGGAAATAAAAGTACCACAGTGATTTGAACTTGATACCATCCATTTAAAACACTAAAACAAGCTCTTCTCAGTCAGAAATTTCATATTGCCTCTTTTTCTCCTTCAGCTTCCATTTCTATTACATTTCTCCCATAGATTTTAAACCAAGGCTTTTACATGCCATGTAGGGCCACCCAAGATGGACGGATCATGGTGGAGAGTTCTGACAAAATGTGGTCCACTGAAGAAGGGAATGGCAAGCCACTTCAGTGTTTTTGTCCTGAGAACCCCATGAACAGTATGAAAAGGCAAAAAGATATGACAGTGAAACAAACTCCCCAGGTTGGTAGGTTTCCAGTATGCCACTGGAGAAAAATGGAGAAATAACTCCAGAAAGAATGAAGAGATGGAGTCAAAGCTAAAACAATGCCCAGTTGTGAATGTGACTGGTGATGGAAGTAAAGTCCAATGCTGTAAAGAGCAATATTGCATAGGAACCTAGAATGTTAGTTCCATAAATCAAGGTAAATTAGAAGTAGTCCAACAGGAGATGGGAAGAGTGAACATCAACATTTTAAGAATCAGTGAACTAAAATGGACTGGAATGGGTGAATTTAATTCAGATAACCATTATATCTACTACTGTGGGCAAGAATCCCTTAGAAGAAATGGAGTAGCCCTCGTAGTCAACAAAAAGAGTCTAAAATGCAGGACTTGGGTGCAATCTCAAAAATGACAGAATGATCTCTATTTGTTTCCAAGGCAAAACATTCAATATCACAGTAATCCAATCTGTGCCCCAACCAGTAATGCTGAAGAAGCCAAAGTTGAGCAATTCTGTGAAGACCTACAAGACCTTCTAGAACTAACACGCAAAAAAAAGATGTCATCTTCATCACAGGGGACTGGGATACAAAAGTAGGAAGCCAAGTAATACCTGAAGTAACAGGCAAATTTGACTGTGGAGTACAGAATGAAACAGGGCAAAAGCTAACAGTTTTGCCAAGAGAATGCACTGGTCATACCAAATACCCTCTTTCAATAACACAAGAGAAGGCTCTACATATGGACATCACTAGATGGTCAATACTGGAATCAGATTGATTATATTCTTTGCAGCCGAAGATGGAGAAACTATATACAATCAGCAAAAAAACGAGACCAGGAGATGACTGTGGCTCGGATAGTGAACTCCTTATTGTCAAATTCAAACTTAAATTGAAGAAAGTAGGGAAAACCACTAGACCATTCAGGTATGATCTAAATCAAATCCCTTACACTTATACAATGGAAGTGATAAATAGGTTCAAGGGATTAGATTTGATAAAGTGCCTGAAGAACTATGGATGGAGGTTCGTGACACTGTACAGGAGGCAATGATCAGGACCATTCTCAAGAAAAAGAAATGCAAAAAGGCAAAATGGTTGCCTAAGGAGGCCTTAGAAATATATGAGAAAAAAAGAGAAGCTGAAGGCAAAGGAGAAAAGGAAACATATACCCATTTGACTGCAGAGTTCCAAAGAATAGCAAGGAGAGATAAGAAAGCCTTCTTCAGAGATCAGTACAAAGAAATAGAGGAAAACAATAGAATGAGAAAGAGTAGAGATCTCTTCAAGAAAATTAGAGAAACCAAGGGAACAGTTCATGCAAAGATGGGCACAATAGAGGACGGAAATGGCATGGACCTAACAGAAGCAGAAGATATTAATAAGAGGTGTCAAGAATACACAGAAGAACTGTACAAAAAAGATCTTCATGACACAGATAACCACGATGGTGTGATCACTCACCTAGAGCCAGACATACTGGAATGTGAAGTCAAGTGGGCCTTAGGAAGCATCACTGCGAACAAAGCTAGTGGAGGTGATGGAATTCCAGTTGAGCTATTTCAAATCCCAAAAGATGATGCTGTGAAAGTGCTGCACTTAATATGCCAGTAAATTTGGAAAATTTAGCAGTGGCCACAGGACTGGAAAAGGTCAATTTTCATTCCAATCCCAAAGAAAGGCAATCCCAAAGAATGTTCAAACTACCACACAATTGCACTCATCTCTGACGCTAGCAAAGTAATTCTCAAAATTCTGCAAGCAAGGCTTCAACAGTACATGAACCATGAACTTCCAGATGTTCAATCTGGATTTAGAAAAGGCAGAGGAACCAGAGATCAAATTGCCAACATCTGTTGCATCATTGAAAAAGCAAGAGAATTCCAGAAAAACATCTACTTCTGCTTTGTTAACTATGCCAAAGCCTTTGACTGTGTAGATCACAACAAACTGTGGAAAATTCTTCAAGAGATGAGAATACCAGACTACCTTACATGCCTCTTGAGAAATCTGTATGCAGGTCAAGAAGCAACAATTAGTACTGGACACGGAACAACAGACTGGTTCCAAATTGGGAAAGAGTATGTCAAGGCTGTATATTGTTACCCTGCTTATTTAACTTATATGCAGAGTACATCATGAGAAACGCCGGGCTGGATGAAGCACAAGCTGGGATCAAGATTGCCAGGAGAAATATCAGTAACCTCAGATATGCAGATGACACCACCCTTATGGCAGAAACTGAGGAGGAACTCAAGAACCTCTTGATGAAAGTGAAAGTGGAGAATGAAAAAGTTGGCTTAAAACTCAACATTCAGAAAACTAAGATCATGGCATCTGGTCCCATCACTTCATGGGAAAGAGATGGGGAAACAATGGAAACAGTGAGAGACTTTATTTTCTTAGGCTCTAAAATCACCGCAGATGGTGACTGCAGCCATGAAATTAAAAGACACTTGCTTCTTAGAAGAAAAGCTATGACCGACCTAGACAGCATAATAAAAAGCAGAGACAGAAGCAGGTGCCACCTTCACCCTGAATCCTCACTGGGGCAGGGCTGCCACAGGACAAAAAAAAAAAATACTTGCTTCTATGCACTCAGGGTCACTTCTGTTGTCTCCAATTCTTTGTGACCCTCTGGACTGGCTTGCCAGTCCTCTCTGTCAGGGGGGTTCTCCAGGCAAGAATACTGGAGGGTATTGACCAATGGGTTGCCATACCCTTCTAGAGCACTATATTTCCTACTGTCCTAGCTGCCAACTCCCCTGAGTATCTGGTGGCTGCCAGAACCCCTGTGACCCAAGCAGCCACACCAGCTCCATACCTCGCCCTCACTTGGGCAAACTGAAGCCCTCCAGGGAGTCTCAGGAGCAAACCCAAGTATGTGGGATGACCCACGAGGTGGAAATAAAACCACAATTGAAAGCCAGGGGCAGTGTGGCTAAGGAAGACCCAAAACCTTCCCACCAGTTGCA
>NW_011494957.1:2041101-2059946 GCF_000754665.1 Bison bison bison | reverse complement strand
AGTTGCACAAGCTGCAGATTATATCCACATGATCAACTAGGCAGGCTCTATGTCTATGGAATATATGAAAGGACATTGACAGCTCCCACAAAAGAAAATGTACTAGTTCTGATAGCTGTGGACACTGGAAGCAAGAACACACAGGAGCAGGACCAGTTTAGAATTGAGCTCACCCCACAGCAGTTTCAGAGACCAGCACAGTGTTGGAGGGCATCCTAGGGAGAGATCAAACCCTGAGCCTTTGGAGTGGGATCACTAACTCCAAGACCCTAGACTACCAGAGAACTAACCCTAGGAAGTTTCAGATAGTGAGGACTCACACAAAGAAAACCACCTGAATACAAGACCTGGCATCACCCAACCATCAGTAGCAGCCTGTGCAGGACGCCTCATCTAAATAACAAACAAAACAAAAATACAAACCCAATCATCAACAGACAGGATTACCACATCACTTAGCCTTGCCCATCAGAGGAAAAACAACAACAACAAAAACTCAGCACAAATCTCACCGTATAAGTAGTTTACACAAACCACTGGACCAACCTTCAGAGGACAGAAATCAAAAGAAGAAAGAATTCAACCTTGAAGCCTGGGAAAAGGAGACCTCAAACACAATAAGTTAAAAAAAAATAATGAAAAGGCAGATAAACACTACACAGATGAAGGAACAAACTAGAAGCACAGAAGTCCGAGTAAATGAAGAGGAAATAGGGAAACTACCTGCAAAAGAATTCAGAATAGTGATAGTAAGGATGATCAAAAACCTTGAAAACAGAAAGGAGAAAATGCAAGAATAATTTAATAAAGACCTACAAGAATTAAAGAATAAAGCATATACAGACAAACAGCACAATTACTGAAATTAAAAATACTCTAGAAGGACTCAATAGCAGAATATCTGAAGCAGAAGAATGATTCAGTGCGCTGGAAAATAAAATGGTGGAAATAACGTCTGAAGAACAGAAAAAGGAAATGGAATGAAAAGAACTGAGGATAGTCTCAGAGACCTCTGGGACAATATCAAATGCACCAACATTCAAACTATAGGGGTCCCAGAAGAAGAGAAAAAGAAAGGATACAAGAAAGGTTTTGAAGAGATGATAGTTGAAAATTTCCCCAACATGGAAAAGAAAATAGTCAATCAAATCCAAGAGGTATAAAGAGTCCCATACAGGATAAATCCAAGGAGAAACACACACAGACAAACACACCAAGACACACTAGTCAAACTAACAAAGATTAGACACAAAGAAAGAATATTACAAGCAGCAAGGGAGAAGCAATAAGTAACATACAAGGGAAACCCCGTACGTTTAACAGCTGATCTTTCAGCCAGAAACCCTGCAGGCCAGAAGGAGATGACAGGATATATTTAAAGTATTGAAAGTGAAAAATAAACAACCAAGATTACTGTACCCAGCAAGGGTCTCATTCAGAATTAATGGAGAAACCAAAAGCTTTTCAGACAAGCAAAAGTTAAGAGAATTCAGTACCACCACCATTCAGTTCCACCAGCTTTACAACAAATGTTAAAGGGACTTACATAGTCAAGAAATATAAGAGTAGAAAAAGATCTTCAAAATCAAACCCCAAGCAGTTAAGAAAATGGCAATAGGAACATATATATCAATAATTACTTTAAATGTAAATGGATTAAAGGCTCCAACCAAAAGACACAAACTGGCTGAATGGATATAAAAACAAGAAATGCACTTCAGACCTAAAGACACATATAGACTGAAAGTGAGAGGATGGAAAAATATATTCCATGCAAATGGGAAGCAAAAGAAAGCTGGAGTAGCAATCCTCATATCAGACAAAATGACCTTAAAATATAGAATATTACAAGACATAAGAAAGGACACTACATAATGATCAAGGGATCAGTCCAAGAGGAAGACATAACAATTATAAGTATCTATGCACCCAAATATGAGCACCTCAGTACATAAGACAAACACTAACAGACAAAAAAGGAGAAACTGACAGTACCACAATAATAGGAGGAGACTTTAACACCCCACTCACACCAATGGACAGATCATCAGAACAGACAATAAGGAAACGCAGGTCTTAAATAATACATTAAATGAGATGGATCTCATTGATATCTTCAGGACATTCCATCCAAATGAAGAAGAATACACCTTCTTATCAAGTGCACATGAAACATTCTCCAGGATAGAATACATCTTGGGTCACAAATCAAATCAGTAAATTTAAGAAAATTGAAATTGTATCAAGCATCTTCTCTGACCACAACACTATGAAAGTAGATATCAATTACAAGAAAAAAAAGCTTTAAGAAACACAAGCACATGGAGATTAAGCAATACATTTCCAAATAACCAACAGGTTACTGAAGAAATCAAAAGGTAAATAAAAAAATTTCTAGAAACAAATAACAATGAAAACATGACAACTCAATGCCTATGGGATGCGGGAAAAGCAGTTCTAAGAGGGAAGTTTATAGCAATACAATCCTGCGTCAAAAAACAAGAAAAACATTGATTTGACAAGCTAACTTTACACTTAAAGCAACTGGAAAAAGAAGAACAAAACACCCCAAAATTAGTAGAAGGAAAGAAATCATAAAGATCTGAGCAGAAATAACTGTAAAAGAAATGATAGAAACAATAGTAAAGATTAATAAAACTAAAAGCTGATTTTTGGAGAAGATAAACAAAATGGACAAACCTTTAGCCAAACTCATCAAGAAAAAGAGAGAAGAATCAAACCAACAAAAT
The DNA here is from genome assembly GCF_000754665.1 of Bison bison bison. Classification (NCBI taxonomy): domain Eukaryota; kingdom Metazoa; phylum Chordata; class Mammalia; order Artiodactyla; family Bovidae; genus Bison; species Bison bison. The sequence goes on along the minus strand of NW_011494957.1, from coordinate 2,057,196 downwards.
TAAAATGAAAAAGGAGAGGTTACAACAGACAATGCAGAAATACAAAGGACTATGAGACTATTATGAACAACTATATGGCAATAAAGTGGATAACCTGGAATAAATGGACAGATTCTTAGAAAAGTTCAATCTTTCAAGACTGAACCAGGAAGTAATAGAAATTTGAACAACCCACTTACAAAGCACTGAAATTGATGCTGTGATCAAAAATTTCCCCAAAAAACAAAAGGCCAGGGCCATATGGCTTCACAGGAGAATTCTGTCAAACATTTAGAGAAGAGCTAATGCCTATCCTTCTAAAACTCTTTCAAAAAAAATTGCAGAGGAAGGAACACTTCAAAACTCATTCTACAAGGCTGCCATCACCCTGATACCAAAACCAGACAAAGACAACACACAAAAATAAAACTACAGGCCAGTATCACTGATGAAGATACATGCAAAAATCCTCAAAAAATTTTTAGCAAACAGAATTCAGCAACACATCAAAAAGCTCATACACCATAATCAAGTTGGGTTTATTCCAGGAATTCAAGGATTCTTCAATATATGTGAATCAATTAATGTGATACACCATATTAACAAATTGAAAAATAATAACCATATAGTCATCTCAATAGATGCAGAAAAAGCCTTTGACAAAATTCAGCACCCATTTATGATTAAAGCTCTTCAAAAAATGGGCATAGAAGGAACCTACCTCAATGTAGTAAAGGCCATATATGATAAGCCTACAGCAAACATTATTCTCAATAGTGAAAAACTGAAAGCATCAAAGATGGTAACAATGACCCTATATGCGAGACAGAAAAAGAGACACAGATGTATAGAACAGTCTTTTGGACTCTATGGGAGAAGGCAAGGGTGGGATGGTCTGAGAGAGTAGCATTGAAACATGTATATTGTCATATGTGAAACAGATCACCAGTGCAGGTTTGACGCATGAGAAAGGGTGCTCAGGGCTAGTGCACTGGGATGACCCAAAGGGATGGGATGGGGAGAGAGGTGGGAGGGGGGTTAAGGATGGGGAACACATGTAAACCCATGGCTGATTTGTATCAATGTATGGCAAAAACCACTACAATATTGTAAAGTAATTAGCCTCCAACTAAAATAAATTAATTTTAAAAAGAAAGAAAGAAAACTGAGTATTAAAAAAAAAAAAAAACTGAAAGCATCACCCCTAAGATTAGGAACAAGCCAAGGGTGTCCACTCTCACCACTATTATTCAACTTAGTTCTGGAAGTCCTAGCTATAGCAATCAGAGAAGAAAAAGAAATAAAAGGAATCTAGATTGGAAAATAAGAAGTAAAGCTCTCACTGTTTGCAGATGGCATGATACTGTACATAGAAAACCCTAAAGATAGTATCAGAACATTACTAGAGCTAATCAGTGAATTTAACAAAGTCACAGGATACAAAATCAATACACAGAAATCACTTGTATTTATATGTACTAACAATGAAAAAGCAGAAAGAGAAATTAAGGAATCAATCCCATTCACCATTGCAACAAAAATAATAAAATATCTAGGAATAAACTTACCTAAGGAGACAAAAGAACTGTACACAGAAAATTATGACACTGGTGAAAAAAATCAAAGATGACATAAACAGATGGAGAGATATTCCATGTTCCTGGATAGCAAGAAACAATATTATGAAAATGACTGTACTACCAAATGCAATCTACAGATTCAGTGTGGTCCATATCAAATTATCAGTGTCATTTTTCACAGAAGTAGAACAAAAAATGTCACAGTTCATATGGAAACACAAAAGACCCTGAATAGCCAAAGCAATCTTGAGAAAGAAGAATGGAGCTGGAGAAATCAAACATCCTGACTTCAGATTATACTGCAATGCTACAGTCATCAAGTCAGTGTGGTACTGGCACAAAAACAGAAATATATACCAATGGAACAAGACAGAAAGCCCAGAAATAAACCCATGCACCTATGGGTACCTGTGACAAAGGAGGCAAGAATATACAATGGGGCAAAGACAGCCTCTTCAATAAATGGTGCTGGGAAAACTGAACAGCTACATGTAAAAGAATGAAATTAGAACACTTCTTAACACCATACATAAAGATAAACTCAAAATGGATTAAAGACCTAAATGTAAGATCAGAAACTATAAAACTCTTAGAGGAAAATATAGGCAGAACACTCAATGACATAAATCAAAACAAGATCCTCTATGACCTACCTCCTAGAGTAATGGAAATAAAAACAAAAGTAAACAGGTGGGATCTGATTAAGCTTAACCTAAGGAAGCTTAAGTTTCCTTCTCACAGCAAAGGAAACTATAAGCAAGGTGAAAAGACAACCCTCAGAATGGGAGAAAATAATAGCAAATGAAGCAACTGACAAAGGATTAATTTCCAAAATATATAAGCAGCTCATACAAGTCAATATCAGAAAAACAACCCAATCAAAAAGTGGGGAAAAGACCTAAACAGGCATTTCTCCAAAGAAGACATACAGATGGTTAACAAACACATGAAAAGATGCTCAACATTGCTTATTATTAGAGAAATACAAATCAAAACTACAATGAGATATCACCTCACACCAGTCAGAATTGCCACCATCAAAAACATCTACAAACAATAAATGCTGGAGAGAGTTTGGAGAAAAGGGAACACTCTTGCATTGTTGGTGGGAATGTAAATATACATTTACAGCCACTATGGAAGATGGTATGGAGATCCCTTAAAAAACTAGGAATAAAACCACATCATATGACCCAGCAATCCCATTCCTAAGCGTATACCCTGAGGAAACCAAAATGGAAAAAGACACATGTGTCCCATTGTTCATTTCCACACTATTTACAATAGCTAGAACATGGAAACAACCTAGATGTCCATCAACAGATGAATGGATAAAGAAATTGTGGTACATATACACAATGGAATATTACTCAGCCATAAAAAGGAATACATTTGAGTTAGTTCTAATAAGGTGGATGAACCTAGAGCCTATTATACAGAGTGAAGTAAGTCAGAAAGAGAAAGAGAAATATCATATTCTAATGTATATATATGGAATCTAGAAAAATGGTACTGAAGAACTTATTTGCAGGGCAGCAACGGAGAAACAGGCATAGAGAATAGACTTATGGACATGGGGAGAGGGAAGGAGAGGGTGAGATGTGTGGAGAGAGTGACATAGAAACTTACATTACCATGTGTAATATAGATAGCCAACAGGAATTTGCTATCTGTCTCAGAAGACTCAAACAGGGGCTCTGTATCAACCTAGAGGGGTGGAGTGGGGTGGTAGGTGGGAGGGAGGTTCAAAAGGTGAGGGATATATGTATACCTATGGCTGATTCATGTTGGTGTTTGACACAAAACAACAAAATTCTGTAAAGCAAAGTACTACTTTGCCAACAAAGGTCTGTCTCGTCAAAGCTATGGTTTTTCCAGTAGTCATGTATGGGTGTGAGAGTTGGACTATAAAGAAAGCGGAGCACCAAAGAATTGATGCTTTTGAACTGTGGAGTTGGAGAAGACTCTTGAGAGCCCCTTGGTCTGAAAGGATATCAAAGCAGCCAATGCTAAAGGTAATCAGTCCTGAGTATTTATTGGAAGGACTGATGCTGAAGATGAAACTCCAATACTTTGGCCACCTGATGCAAAGAACTGAGTCACTGGAAAAGACCCTGATGCTGGGCAAAATTGAAGGCAGGAGGAGAAGGGGACGACAGAGGATGAGATGGTTGGATGGCATCACTGACTTGACAAAGATGAGTTTGAGTAGGCTCTGGGAGTTGTTGATGGACAGGGAAGCCTGGTGTGCTGTGGTCCATGGGGTCGCAAAGAGTTGGACACAACTGAGTGCCTGAACTGAACTGAATAGGCTTTTCTATTGAATTTGCTTTATTGGCATTCATACCATGCTGCTTTCACCTCATATATGTATTCTATGATAAACATAGTAATACACATTTGATTAGAACATCATAAATTATGAATTCTGATAAACAATTATTTGATGACTTTTATTTGGCACTAATATCCCCAAACAACACACACAGGAGGTATGCAGCAAGGCTTAATGGCAAGTCTTACATATAAGTCACAGCAGAAGAGCACACAGGATTTCTCCATCTCTCATCTTGCCATTAGAGGCATTTAGACCTAGGACCCCACTTATGTAAAATTATGGCACTGAGAATGGACAGAAAGCATTTGTTTAACTATATAACACAGGGGCTTCCTAGAGGTGAGATGACTTTCTTAGAAAAGAGAAGTAGTTGGAGCTTAGTTATGCTGACCTCAGCTAGAAGCTACCTCCCAATATTTTTAGCTGACTCATTGCTAGGCTGTCTAATGGGGTGGGGAGATAGAGCCACTGAAGCCTTTCAGCAAACAAAGGGTATGTTCCTTGTCACCTAAATAGTAAAATTTACTGGAAATGTATTTCTTAATGAGATGTACAGGGGAGAATGTGTTATCGTGTCTTCATTAAAGGAGTTGTTTCAAGGATTATTCATTTGGCAAAGTACAGTATTAAGATTAGGACTAGGTAGGATATATGACTTTCTTGTTGAAATAGGAAGAAATTTGGAAAGAGGAGTATGAGAAGAGACTCTTGACATTGACAGGTGAAAGAAAGCAATCTTAAAAAGCTACATGCTGTATGTTTCCAACTATGACATTCTGGAGAACACAAAACTGTAAAGACTAAAAAGATTAGTAATTGCCAGGGAAAAGGTGGGAGAGAGAGGAATAAACAGGCAGAACACATAGGATTTTTAGGGCAGTGAAACTATTCTGTATGATAGTATCATGGTGAATACATGTCATTATTTTTGTCAAAATCCACTGAATGACCTGTATGCAGGTTAGGAAGCAACAGTTAGAACTGGACAAGGAACAACAGACTGGTTCCAAATAGGAAAAGGAGTACGTCAAGGCTGTATATTGTCACCCTGCTTATTTAACTTATATGCAGAGTACATCATGAGAAACGCTGCGCTGGAAGAAGCACAAGCTGGAATCAAGATTGCCGGGAGAAATATCAATAACCTCAGATATGCAGATGACACCACCCTTATGGCAGAAAGTGAAGAAGAACTAAAGAGCCTCTTGATGAAAGTGAAAGAGGAGAGTGAAAAAGTTGGCTTAAAGCTCAGCATTCAGAAAACTAAGATTATGGCATCTGGTCCCATCACTTCATGGCAAATAGATGGGGAAACAGTGGAAACAGTGTCAGACTTGATTTTTTCAGGGCTCCAAAATCACTGCACATGGTGACTGCAGCCATGAAATTAAAAGACACTTAATCCTTGGAAGGAAAGTTATGACCAACCTAGACAGCATATTAAAAAGCAGAGACATTACTTTGTCAACAAAGGTCCATCAAGTCAAGGCTATGGTTTTTCCAGTAGTCATGTATGAATGTGAGAGTTGAACTATGAAGAAAGCTGAGTGCCGAAGAATTGATGCTTTTGAACTGTGGTGTTGGAGAAGACTCTTGAGAGTCCCTTGGACTGCAAGGAGATCCAACCAGTCCATCCTAAAGGAGATCAGTCCTGGGTGTTCATTGGAAGGACTTATGTTGAAGCCGAAACTCCAATATTTTGGCTACCTGATGTGAAGAGCTGACTCATTTGAAAAGACACTGATGTTGGGAAAGATTGAAGGCAGGAGGAGAAGGGGATGACAGAGGATGAGATGGTTGGATGGCATCACTGACTCAGTGGACATGAGTTTGGGTAAATTCTGGGAGTTAATGATGGACAGGGAGGCCAGGTGTGCTGTGGTTCATGGGGTCACGGAGAGTCAGACACGACTGAGCGACTACACTGCAACTGTGTTGAATGTCCAATGTTAAGAGTGAACTTTAGTGTAAACTATGGACCATGGGTGATAATGTGTCCCTGCATATTAAGCACTTGTAACAAAGGTAGCACTCTGGTAGAGGGTACTGATGGTGGGGCATGCTGTGCATGTGTTGTGGCCAAGGGTGCATGGGACTCTACTTTCTAGTCAGTTTTACTTTGTATTCGAAACTGCTCTTAAAAACAGTCTACTTCTTAAAAGAGAGAAAGAGAAAGATCCTTGGTGACTGGCATCTTCCTAGGCAAATGATTTTGGGAAAGTGGAAGTGGAAGTTGAAGATCTGTATATGACCACCAAAACCATCCATGCTTATGTGCCATTGAGTATCCTCAAGCATAACTGAAACCTAGTTTGAAGATTTGGTTTAAGATTATGGGAGATGAATAGACACAGAAAAGTAGTATAAAAAAAAAAATGAGGTATTCATTGAACAAATGGTTTTGGGAAAACAATGTAGTCATATGGAAAAAATATGGGTGGATCTCTACCTTGCACTTCACCAAAAATTAAATTCTGGATGTATTAACAGTTTATAAACATCAGGAGAAAAAGCTATAAATGTAATAGCAGAAACATGACCTGGAGACACTGCCAGATGTGATTAGTGAGGTAGACAGTGAATCACATAGCAGTTTATGTCTTCACAGATCAGCACTGTCGCTGCTGTATTACCATCCTGACATATGAAATAGTAATGAGAATAATAGTTAATTTTTATGGGCACTTACCAATTTTTGGGCAGTGTTCTAAGCTCTTAATGAATCTTCCCTGGTGGCTCAGATGGTCAAGCGTCTGTCTACAGTGTGGGAGACCTGGGTTTGATCCCTAGGTTGGGAAGATTCCCTGGAGAAGGAAATAGCAACCCCCTCCAGTACTCTTGCCTGGAAAATCCCATGGACGGAGGAGCCTGGTGTCCATGGGGTCGCAAACAGTTGAACATGACTGAGCGACTTCACTTTAAGCTCTTAATACGTATTAGTCCATTTAATCTTCACCACAACCCAAAGATGAGAGTATCATTTCCTCCTCCATTTTACAGACGAGGCAACTAAGTCACAGAGTTGAAGTCACATGCTGGTTAGGGAAGCCAAGACTTATTAATTCAAACAGCCTGGCTCTAGAACCCAGGCGTTTAATCACCATACTCGATTATGAAGCAATGCTTAATTCTATGTGCTTTTAAAACACGCTAGATACATAGATTAGTATTAAATTTTGACAAAGTTGTATCCACAGCAGTAAGTTTAAACAATTTGTACATTTACTTTCCTTTAGGAAAGCTTTGGAAAAAGAGTGTTTTACATTAAAAAGAGAGTTATTTTATCCCTTATGTATTTCAGTAACTGGCAAGTATAATTTTGACATCTTTGCAAGGTTTATTTCACAATTTAATTTCATGGTATTTATTTTTAAAAAATCACAGTATGTAAACTTGTTTTAGAAACACACTGCCATTAAGCATGAACTGTTTAACAAACATGATTATCAATAGTTTGATGAGCAAACTATTGTCCTTTAATTTAATATTCTGCTTGTGTTGAAGTGAAGTGCAAATGTTGTCCCATTATTTCCTTGGTAGGGTAAACCTCACTGGAAAAGCATGAATACCAAATAGCACCCCAAATACACTAGCTTTATAATACTGTCATTAAATGATTATTGTAATGTTAAAGACAATGTATTAATATAATAATGGACTGTCAACTGCTTAATAACAAAAACACTCAATACTCTTTAGTATTGAATAATCTTTAAGATGAGATCTATTTTGGTTCAAAATTAGATAAAAATTAATAAAGCCTTTTTCTTTAGGGTGCTGGGTATTTAGAAAGCTTCATTTTTAAGCCTGTACAATGGAATTTTACTCATTCTAATCTGAAAGAGAAGAGACACAGTGCCTGCAATTGCATTGACGTGAAGTCCTATCCTCAGCATCTTACCTGGGAGGTCGTCTTAATATAATAATCTTTCTCACACATACTTTCTTATTTGGAAATTATTTGGGCTTGATCAGAGAGGAGAGTTACATGTAATACTCTTGGGAAAAAAAATATCTTCTTGGCAGCTGATTGGAGAATTCCTGTGGGCAGGAACTTTATTTAAAAGAGAATTTGATGGACATCTAGGTTGCTTCCATGTCCTGGCTATTATAAACAGTGCTGCGATGAACATTGGGGTACATGTGTCTCTTTCCCTTCTGGTTTCCTCAGTGTGTATGCCCAGCAGTGGGATTGCTGGATCATAAGGCAGTTCTATTTCCAGTTTTTTAAGGAATCGCCACACTGTTCTCCATAGTGGCTGTACTAGTTTGCATTCCCACCAACAGTGTAAGAGGGCTCCCTTTTCTCCACACCCTCTCCAGCACTTATTATTTGTAGACTTTTGGATCGCAGCCATTCTGACTGGTGTGAAATGGTACCTCATAGTGGTTTTGATTTGCATTTCTCTGATAATGAGTGATGTTGAGCATCTTTTCATGTGTTTGTTAGCCATCTGTATGTATGTCCATCAGCAGATGAATGGATAAGAAAGCTGTGGTACATATACACAATGGAGTATTACTCAGCCATTAAAAAGAATACATTTGAATCAGTTCTAATGAGGTGGATGAAACTGGAGCCTATTATACAGAGTGAAGTAAGCCAGAAGGAAAAACATAAATACAGAATACTAACGCATATATATGGAATTTAGAAAGATGGTAACAATAACCCGGTGTACGAGACAGCAAAAGAGACACTGATGTATAGAACAGTCTTATGGACTCTGTGGGAGAGGGAGAGGGTGGGAAGATTTGGGAGAATGGCATTGAAACATGTAAAATATCATGTAAGAAACGAGTTGCCAGTCCAGGTTCGATGCACGATACTGGATGCTTGGGGCTAGTGCACTGGGACGACCCAGAGGGATGGTATGGGGAGGGAGGAGGGAGGAGGGTTCAGGATGGGGAACACATGTATACCTGTGGTGGATTCATTTTGATATTTGGCAAAACTAATACAATTATGTAAAGTTTAAAAATAAAATAAAATTAGAAAAAATAAAATAAAAAAAAAAGAGAGAATGTGATAAACTTACAGTTAGAAGCTAGCTCAGATTGGTGCTCAGGTTTCCTGCTTAACAAATAAATCAAGTAGGGAAAATAATGACTCTGGGGAAGACAAGGGTTGAAAGGTGCACTCCTGAGTTGTCCAGCAGTCCACCAGGGCCTCTGGGAGCAACAGAAATGTCCAGTGCATGTCTGTTGGCTCCGCAGTCTAAATTCTTCCTTCAGTAGGTTTCTGTTGTTCAGTGATGCTTTGTAGCATGATTTCCCTTTAGAGGGAACCCCTGCTGTGCTGAGTCCTGCACATAGTGAAAAAAGTGACTTCTCTGGGGAGCCACTGAACTGTTGGTTACATGTGAAAAGCTCTGCTTCCTTAAAGTTAAAAGGAAAAATGTCATGGTGGGAGTTGAGCAATGAGTAGTGGTTCACTAACGTCTCCTGTTAATGTGTCCGAGGCCCTTCCCAGAGCAAATTGCTTTCCTGACGGAAGGCACTCTGGGTTCCAAGCCTACCCCATCATCATGGCAACTGGGAGCAATTCACTTTGATAATTTCACTCTTCCACCACCCCTGGTTTGGGCAGTAAAAATGATAAGTCATTTCAATTTTGGAACCAGAAGGGACATGGCTATCGTTATGTTCAAGTCCCCTAATTTAGGAAGCAGAAGCATAGAGAAGTTAAAGACATGCCCAGTGTTACATGGCTCTGCAAGCATGAGATGGTTAGCCAGGCCTTTTGTTTCCCATCAGTGTTCTTTCCACAACAACAGAAAAGTTGAAGAAATGTGGAAAAGGAGGAGGAAAATCATACTGGCAAGTATAGCTAAGGCATCAGCAAAAATGACAAAGCTGATAAATGGCTGTTTTCTTCTAGGACCAGACTTTTTCATCTGAAGAAATATACAAAATAGAAGAAAACATGAAGAACCAAAAAATATATTGGTAGCAGGTGCTGAGTTTTGTATAATGAGTTGTGTGTTCTTCGCTTCTCATAGGTGAGAAGAGGGTGGGTGGGGAGGCGCAATTCTTGGTGGTGTCAAGTGACAGTCAGAGCCCGCCTGCTCAGCCATACACCACATGAAGAGACCATGATTAGGAAGGCCACACGGAAGAACCAGGTGTGCAACAGCCAACAAGGAGTATATATTTTTTCCAGATGTCACAGAGCTTCGTTTTCATTATTGAGTAATCACGGTAATCACATCACTTAGTTCAAGCAACAGTATCCGCAGCAGCAAAAGAAAACCTCATGATGGTATCAGTAGTCTAGTGCCACCAGTTTCACACACATCCTGAGCTTTCTGTTTTTACAGTGTCTCACAGGTCATAGGAAACGATGGGATGATCTCTATATTGCTGAAGTTATCATCTATAACATTTACATTCTTGAAAATGTGCCTTAAAGGTTGCTGTCTCCAGGATGCTCATCCTCTTGGTGTTTAGGCACTCAGTTCCTTAAGTTAAAAGAAAGTGAATGAAGTGATACAGAGACTTTGCCTGTCCCAAGCCAGCAGTGTTCTGTCTGAAGTAACAATTTCTATGGGTGGGTGGCAGAGGAGGTTAGCCACCCAATCCTCGGACTGATTCACAGATGATGCAAAAGCCAGAGGGAAGCTTGGGTAAGCAGTCATTTGTTGCCTGGTTTATGATGATGATTACAAAAGGAATATCCAGGTATATTTCCTAGTGAAGGCCTTAGTCTCTCACCAAGAGTTTCTGTTGTAGATTCCAACCAGCATTTATGATAGCAGGCCTTCTAATACGACATATCACAGAGGCAATAATACCAGGCTATACCTTAGCCACTGTGGAATTGGCCTCTCTAAATACAGAAAACCCCGAGGAGAATTATTTTTCACATATACTAAATAGCAGTGTGATTTTCTGCATTAAGAATATTCAACTCCTCAGGAAACAGTTCTTTAGGAAGGATATTTACATGCCTTCCTATAACCTGCAATCAAAGTAGATTATTTAAATACTTTAGATCATGTGGTAAAGCTGTTGTTTTACTCAGAATAAAGCATATTTATATGGGTGGTAAACACATAGAATGATATATGTATTAGTCAAAGATCTCCAGAGAAACAGCAGAAAATAGGATACCTAGTGAGATAGAGACAGATAGATATGGTTTATTATAATGAATTGGCTCATGTCATTATGGAGGCTGAGAAGGTCCACAGTCAGTGAGCTAGAGACCCAGAAGAGCTGAAGGTGTAGTTCCACTTTGAAAAACAGCAGGATTCTTTTGATAAGAAAGAGATATGAGGTGCTTGGTAGGCAACCAGGGATGTCCAAGGTCACCCAGTTAGCAAGAAACGAAGCCAGGCTACGTGTCCAAGCCCATCAGGCTGGAAACACTGCACAGTGTGTAGTACAGGGACGAGCATACTGGACTTGGACCCAAGTCTGTCACTGCCAGTCTGCACACCTGTGTCTGTGTGCCTGGAGGACAGCTTGGATCCCCAGGCCTGGGAATGTAGGCCCTACTTATTGGGTCGTCAGAGCTCACAAGGTGGCATTTCACTAAGGGAGTATGCATGACAACAAATTCTACTTTTTCCTAATTCTTTTTTCCCTTGGGGCAATCCAGTTTTAGCCTCATGTATGTACATTATTCTGCAAGCCCACAGCTATGATCATTATCAGCTCACATAGAAGCTTGCAGACTTTCCATTAGTGGTGACAGTTTCACCACTGTCATTATTAAAGTTGTGCTTAACAAAGGACATGTTGCTTTCTCTAATGCTCAGGTGTTTCATTTTGCCACATGGCATGGTAATGATCAAGTCTAGGGTCAGCCACAGTTACATCAACTTTCTCCAATGTTCCTGTTAACTTGCTGGAAAGAGTCTAAATTAAAGAAATAGCATTTGGATGTTACCACATCTGTCACTTAATATTTTTCTTTTTTAATATTGGACAGACTTGGGTATCTTCCTTTGTGTTTTAAGACATTTGAAGCAAAGGACGGGATCTAGAGTTGCTGTTGTCATTGTTTCCATAGAATTATTCTTAGTGGTGAATCCTGGATTCATGGTCTACCACATAGATGATCTCCTACATCCCCCTCAAATAAATTTCTCCCATAGATTTCCTTCCTTCCCTTCTACCCTTCCTTCCTCCCCTCCTTCCGACTCACTGAAATTTCTGAATGTTTATATCAGATTTAAGCAGCCTGTCATGCACATTTTATTTATTTCCTTATAGCTCATTTTGTCAGCATTGCATAACAGCCCAGCTCATTCTTTTTGGGGTGGAATGGGGGAAGAGGTGAGGGTGTTGGAATGTTACAGCAACTGTTGATTAACTTTAGATGACTCGCCATGATAGAACAACTCACTTTTCTCTCCTACAGTAGTGAACATTCTCATAGATTTTCTAATTCTGATTCTGAGGGTTTTAGGGATGATAAAGTATGTAAAAGGCAATTTCAGGGAGGCCCAAATGAATATGGTATTATATCTGTACATGAGGCAGGAGCAAGGGAGACGAGGCATCAAAGGAACATGGATAGTTTGAAGCCATTCAGAGTTGCCAGGATCACTAGGACGGATTCAGGCCCTGACTAGCTAGGACAGAGCTGCTTAGGGCCTGGAAACTTCCCTAGAGCATGGACCTCATTCCCAGCACACACACGGGCACTTTAAAAGACATTCCATCTAAGCAGAAACCAATGACCCAATTTGTATGGTCCACAGTATCTGTTACTTGACCCAGTGTTACTAGTCATGATTAATAATACATTTTGAGGCCATGGTACAAAATCTTTTTTTCATTTCCTTTGGATTTATTTCAGGCCAAATTGAGTCAGCCTTGTGAAGCTACCTGCAAATCTCTTTTTCTCCAGTCTCCTACTCTTATCCTGCCTTTGTATTAAGGAAGTTGCTTCTATCTAGCAGATACCCCCAGTAGGTAGGTCCCGTCCTGGGATCTTGACAGATTTTTACAGCCCTTTCTGAGTGTCTTCTTAGGGCTTCAGGCTCTTCAGAGACACACAGTTACAAGGCAACCTCTTCTGTTACTGTTAATCACTTCTCATAAACACCTTTGGTGCTCCTTATGATAAAAGACCCCCCTTGCTTTTGGAGGTAAGGGTAAGGAAGAACAAAGGAGGCAAAGGGATGGAGAGCCCCATCCTGCTACACACCAAGGATGTCCACAGGCAGGGACTTGGAGCAGTTGTTTTGAGACTCATGAAGAGGGGATGGAGGAGCTGGAAGTGTGCCTCTGAGTGGTGGATGAGGCTTGCTGTGTTATTAAAGTATATGCAGGGTCCGCTCTGTGGGCAGTGCTGTTCCACCTTACCAGTGTGTGCACCAGGGCTTTCTCTTTAAATGATGGAACTGGCCAGGCTCTTAGCTACAGCAAGTGTCCTTTCTGGCTTTTAAAATTCATGGATTTGCTTTGTAAGGATTTCTACTGAATGCATATTTAGGCGGAGAAAGATGGTGTCTTATTCCTATGGAGTCATTTGTAATAATGTGAACAGAAATTCAGACCTTATGAGATATATAAATATGACCAGAGGCTAAAAAACATTGGAAGCATCTAATAAATGTAATATGTTATTTTTGTGGCAGCAATATTATTTTAAATACAAATTTTATTGAGAGTGAATATGAGGATTTATTAGTCAATATTTATAAATTCATTTAAGCTTCTGAGATAAATGGATAATCTAAATAGTTATGGTTAGGAAGGCTGAAGTGGATTGGAGTTTGGTGACATAAAATCCTCATTTCTTGGCCTCTTTCCTCGGCATTCTGTAGGGAAACACTGGTTCATTTGAAACTTCAGCCTTCAAGATTTCAAAGGAAGGAGCCAAGATGTATGTAAGCAGAAGGTATGTGTCTTTTTATTTCTTTCAAGTTTGACACTCAAAAAGAAAAAAACAGTCATTGATTTAACAGTCAAAGACAAGAAAAGAGCACATGAAATAATATAAGGGTTGAGAATGCAGGTCACTTAACCTCTGTGTGCCTCAATGTTCATCCTTTAACAAAGCTTGGCTACCCAGATGGCAATGTGCCAAGTGGCATATGCCTTTTCTACCAAATACCTTGTTGATTATGAGTGCTTAACATATGCAAAGTGTGTAAGTCACACCTCCTTTTTCAGTCAGTATTCTCACCTGCAAGCTGTCATTAACCACTAATGGTTTTCTGCAATAAATAGATTTACTGGAAAGCCAGTGGGGGTTCACAGAATAGGAAAGAGGCAGTTTAGAAAAAGGGCAGGAGGAATCAAGGATGCCACAGAAGCAGCAGCAAGAGCCACGCCTGTCACTCCGGGAACTGGTCTGGCCTAGGAGCCCCTCTGCCACTTAATGCATCTGACCTCCAAACATTTTGTCCTGTTCCATCTGCTCCCAAACTTCAGACTCCTGGAAACAGGGATACATGGGTGAGTTTCTGGCATGGCTCTTCCTGCCCTCCCTGCACTGTATTAAGAGTGGGTAGAAGATGTATCTGACCCCCTCGGTTTCCACAGTGGGAGGTGGCAATGGAGAGCAGTCACTGGGATCTGTCCTTTTGCCAACAGTACATAAAATAGAGAATTCTACCGGGAGGAATATGTGGTGCCTAGAGCAGAGGTGTGTGGATTCTGGGTAGTCAAAGCAAAACAAAACAAAAATCACAACTATCTGCTTTACTCATGTAAGGCTTCAGATTTTCCTCAGTAGCTCTATGAGCAGTGATATGCTGCTAAGTGTTTAACAACTGGTTCTCTGGCCTTGATTTGTAGCAATTGTACATTTCCACAGGGCAAATGCTCCTGCTGCTCCTTCTGCTGCTAAGTCGCTTCAGTAGTGTCTGACTCTGTGCGACCCCATAGACGGCAGCCCACCAGGCTCCCCTGTCCCTGGGATTCTCCAGGCAAGAAGACTGGAATGGGGTGCCATTGCCTTCTCCAATTCATGTGGCCAATTTCAAGCTACCCCCATGACATCAGGGCAGATGGAGATACACAGTAGTGTACTGCTGTGTAACATTTCAGCTATATAGCCCGGCCAGATGCGAATCACCTCCAGTGCATGGATGACAGTAAAGTGTGGCGAAATAATTAGGGAGTGATGAGTTTTGAGTATTTGTTACCTTTGTTAACATAATTTATTTAATTGTAAGTTTATACAATAAGGAAATGACCAGGTGGCTCAATTGGTAAAGAATCTGCCTGCCAGTGCAGGAGACACGGGTTTGATCCCTGGGTTGGGAAAATCCCCTGGAGGAGGAAATGGCAATCCTCTCCAGTATTCTTGCCTGGACAATCCCATGGACAGAGGAGCCTGGCGGGCTACACTCCATGGGATCACAAAGAGTAGGACATGATTAACCACTCATGCATGCACTTAAACAATTTCATTTTTAATGATAGCTGTATTTTAGCACATGGTTTGCAAAATTTTTCAGAAAATCTTTGAGCCAGTTCCACCATTCTATTGCCCATGAAGTGGGTCAGTAATGCTATTGAGAGAAACAGATCGAGAGATTTGAGAGATTCCTTACACAGTAAGATGCTTGGTGGAGAGGCCTAGGGCCTGGGGATTTTGCACAGCAGTCTATAACAATGGGGACTATCAGCAACAGAATAATAATCAGTTCAGTTCAGTCGCTCAGTCATGTCCAACTCTTTGCGACCCCATGAATCACAGCACGCCAGGCCTCCCTGTTCATCACAAACTCCCGGAGTTCACTCAGACTCAAGTCCACTGAGTCAGTGATGCCATCCAGCCATCTCATCCTCTGTCACCCCCTTCTCCTCCTGCCCTCAATACCTCCCAGCATCAGAGTCTTTTCCAATGAGTCAGCTCTTCACATGAGGTGGCCAAAGTACTGGAGTTTCAGCTTCAGCATCATTCCCTCCAAAGAAATCCCAGGGCTGATCTCCATCAGAATGGACTGGTTGGATCTCCTTGCAGTCCAAGGGACTCTCAAGAGTCTTCTCCAACACCACAGTTCAAAAGCATCAATTCTTCGGCATTCAGCCTTCTTCACAGTCCAACTCTCACATCCATACATGACCACAGGAAAAACCATAGCCTTGACTAGACGGACCTCTGTTGGCAAAGTAATGTCTCTGCTTTTGAATATGCTGTCTAGGTTGGTCATAACTTTCCTTCCAAGGAGTAAGCGTCTTTTAATTTCATGGCTGCAATCACCATCTGCAGTGATTTTGGAGCCCCCA
>NW_011494957.1:2038454-2041001 GCF_000754665.1 Bison bison bison | reverse complement strand
AGAGGCTGTTTAGTTCCTCTTCACTTTCTGCCATAAGGGTGGTGTCATCTGCATATCTGAGGTTATTGATATTTCTCCCGGCAGTCTTGATTCCAGCTTGTGTTTTTTCCAGTCCAGCATTTCTCATGATGTACTCTGCATATAAGTTAAATAAGCAGGGTGACAATATACAGCCTTGACGTACTCCTTTTCCTATTTGGAACCAGTCTGTTGTTCCTTGTCCAGTTCTAACTGTTGCTTCCTGACCTGCATACAAATTTCTCAAGAGGCAGATCAGGTGGTCTGGTATTCCCATCTCTTTCAGAATTTTCTACAGTTTATTGTGATCCACGCAGTCAAAGGCTTTGGCATAGTCAATAAAGCAGAAATAGATGTTTTTCTGGAACTCTCTTGCTTTTTCCATGATCCAGCTGATGTTGGCAATTTGATCTCTGGTTCCTCTGCCTTTTCTAAAACCAGCTTGAACATCAGGAAGTTCACGATTAATAATAGTGTCTGTCATTTACTTAGTAAACCACATTCTTACTCAACATTCCACTCATTTTTGATCCTCACAACAAACTCAAGAAAAAGGGAAGCAAGCTATGTAACAGGTAAGAGGATGGAGAGTCAGAGAGCTGAAGTGACCCCTGACATGTGGAGCTGACACTAGAATTGGGACTTTGAGATTTCCAGTTCACAGCTTGTCCCATGCCATCCTATTTCTTTGAACCCCCTGCCTTCACTGGGAGAGCCACTTACATAGTCTGGGATGTTCTACATCAGCCCTTATTCCCCAAATTCGTTTCAGGGGCCTCTCTTGTGTCTTCACAAATAATGAAATAAAGTTGGAGGCTCATAGAGTGGGCAATGATGACCCATTGTGTTAGCAGCTTTGATAGCTGCACCCAACGTTGGCCACCAATGATCCTTACCCCCTGGTATTCATGTCCTCGGACCCCTACATAGAAGTGGCCTGACCTGTGCGACCGAGTCAGTACTGCAGGAGTGACCGCGTATGCCCTCTGAAGCCAACTGTTAATGGCGCTGCAGCTTCTGCCTCCTTTCAAATCCCTGGGGGAAGTGCCCTCAGCTCTTATGCTTTGCAGGTTGCCAGCAGAGGGCTGTGCAAACACCCAAGCAGCCCTGTGGGGAAGCCCACACTTAAGGAACTGACAGCCCCGACAGCCGGCACCACTTGCTAGCGTGAAAGTGAGCCACCTTGGAAGTGGACTCTCCAGCCCCCACCAAGCCTTCAGAGGACTGCCTCTTGGGCTAACATCTGACGATAGGCTCATGAGAAACCCCAAGTCAGAATCACCCAGCAAAGTGCTCCCAAATTATTGACCCACAGAAACTGTGAGCTATGACCAATGTTTATGTTTGTTACACAGTGGTAGATAAACTGGATTTTTTTTTCAGAGCTGTACCATATGGGCTGTGGGTAATCTTAACTACAGAGAGGTGTTAGGGGCTTAAGGAAGCATTTTAAGTAAATTGTTTTTTGTGTTGTTTTTGTTTTCCACCAAAGAAATCGGATTCTCAGTTCGACCTTAGAGGGTTTTGTACAGTTTAACTAGAAATGCATTTTCTCTTTAATGCTTTTCTAAATGAGTGCCGCTCTAAACTGAGAACATTTGCAAGTCTGAAGAGCAAGGCTCGTGAACTGGCACTCACTCAGGCACCCTTAAGTCATCTCACAGCCCTTTGGACCCCCGCCTTCACTGTCGCTTTTGGGTCTCTGGGCCATGGCTTTGCCTGCCCTTTGGAAAAGCCTGAACAAGGGGAAATAACGAAACAAATCTACTAGGAAGGGGAAAGGATAGAGACCCCACTAGATGTTGGAAGTGGAAATCTTAAAATCATTTGCAAAACATCAGCCCCAACACCCGCTGGGAGGCTGAGCCGTCACCTCTTCTCCCTGTGTCTCCACCCACTGAAGTTCGCTCCTAGAAAAATCTGCTCATGTCCCCAAGAGCTCTGGAGAGGATCTTGGCGTAGAGAGGCTGTTGTGCCTACTGGGAGGGTGGGAGCCA
Organism: Bison bison bison; assembly: GCF_000754665.1. NCBI lineage: Eukaryota > Metazoa > Chordata > Mammalia > Artiodactyla > Bovidae > Bison > Bison bison. The sequence continues at coordinate 2,038,986 of NW_011494957.1, read as the reverse complement.
GGGTTATACCGGCTCCTTGGCGCGTTTTCTCTGAGCTGGACGAGGCTGCGTGTGGACCTCCGAACGGTGGCCCGAGACGAGGCGCCCTTGCGCTGGCGGGAGGAGCCTGGAGGTGGGACCCTGAAGGCGCGCCTCGCCGGCAAAGGCAACCCGCGCGGAGCGCGCACGGCCAGAGCGCCGGCGCCTCCAGCATGGAGTGGGAGCTCAACTTTCTGCTCTACCTGGCGCTCTTCTTCTTTCTGCTCTTCTTACTTTTCCTCCTGCTCTTCGTGGTCATCAAACAGCTGAAGAACTCGGTGGCTAATACGGCCGGGGCGCTCCAGCCCGGGCGCCTCTCCCTGCACCGGGAGCCTTGGGGCTTCTCCCGCGAGCAAGCGGTGTGACGGCCGCCGCGCGGACACTGGCGGGAGGGCATGGAACTGTGCGGGCACCGGGCTGGGGCTCGGCCTCGATTCTCTGGCCGCACGGCAGCCCGGGTTCTAGGGCCAGGCTCGGCTGCCTCGCTGGCAGGTCCGTTTGGGCATGGGAGCTG
>NW_011494957.1:2035641-2038354 GCF_000754665.1 Bison bison bison | reverse complement strand
CATGAGCTGGTTTGGGTGATGGTAGGTGGAATGGCAAGAACTGGGCTTTGGCTGTGTTGAGTCTGATACGCCTATGAGACATCCACATGGAAATGTCAGCAGGAAAGCTACACATAAGGGATGGAATTCAAAGGATAGGCCTGGACAATACAACTTCAGGAGCAAAGATATGCTATTTAAAACTTCAAAACCAGATACAATTACCAAGGAAGTTAAGTGTCAAAAGAAATGAGAAGGTGTCCGATGACCCAGCCCACATTACAGGTTGAGAAGACTGAGATGGACGCAGCAAAAAGAGGTACAGGAGCAAGAAGAAAATGATGAGACTGTGGGGTCCTTGAAGCCAAGAGAAGAAATCAAGGAAGTCAGGCTCGGCTGCCTCGCTGGCAGGTCCGTTTGGGCATGGGAGCTGTTGGCAAATGGGCGAGTTTCTCTGCTCCTCCGGGAAGCTAGGGGCTCACGGCGCGCTGGGATGTCAGGGATGACGGATGCCTGGGGTCTGGGCTGGTGGTGTGCTTTTAGGGAGGGACCCTAAGCTTTTCCGGGGCGGGGAGAAATACAGAAAAGAGAGAAGGTTAGCTTTTGAAGCCAGAATGGCTCTGAGCACCTGCAAGCTCTTCTTTCCAGTCCAACAGCATTTTTATCTTGTACCCCAGGGATCCAAAAGTAAATCATTCAGATGATTCAGTCCAGGCACTTTCAAACAAAATCGAATGTCAACCTAACCTTTGGGATAAGAGACAGGAGAAAACAAGTCACATTCGGAGTATTCCACATACTGCTTTGAATGTCTGTGCTGTGGTAGACCTATGTGGGATTCAAGTGGCAGTGCGCGGGAGAGAGGACTGAGTGCTCCATTTGTTATGAGGTTTCTCCCCTTCCTCCCGATCCCTGCTCCTATTCTAAACTCCGACCCTGGAGGTGCCTGAGGATTGCAGTGGCGGGTAGGTTTAGAATCAGCAGGAGGGTGAGCGTTAGAGTGGGAGTCACTGGGAGATTTCTTGGGGTTGCCATGGAGGGCTGAAGAAATGAGGCCATTTACGCGTGGTAGGGCAACAGGGATGGATAACAGGGGAAGATCGAGGCTGACATTTCTGCCAGGCTGTCCTAGGTAATTAGAATGATTAGATTGATGGGCTGAAGTAACTTCTCACCCGTGTGCCCTAAGTACCCTCCGGGCAATGTTAGTTCGGGAAATAACTTCATCTTCCAGGTGCTCTTTCCTCAGTCTTTGCCATCTCAGGTTCTGGAGCGGAGCTGCTGCCCTGGGCTGGTGTGTGGAGGACGGTGGAATTACGGGCCGGTAACCAGGCGGGAGTAACCAGAGACAGACGACTTCTGCGATGGTAAGCAGGGACCACCCTTGGTTTTGCTTTGTCCCTGGGTAAACATCTAAAGACCCAGGCCCTTACAAAAGTGAGGGTTCAAGATGAAGGAAATGGGTGCAGTGACATAAAGGGCTTCTCTCCTACTCAGAGCCAGTGAGCTTCTACAGGAACCAAGGAGCCAAACCAATTCCCAACCTAGTACAGCATCTAGGTAGAGGATCATAAAAATTAGAATGGGATGTGAGAAATGAGTGCGATTGATAAATATGCCTTATTGGAAAATAGAACAGGAGTTCTTGAAGTTGAAATATGTAATGCAGATATAGTTTGTCTTTTCAATAAGGGAAGATTTGGGTTCAGCCATGTTTGGGGTAAAATAAGCCATCCATATCATGACTGTAACACTGAAAGCACTTATTAATTTTAGGCACAAAGACAGACCATGTAGAAAGGCTAAAAACAACAAAATGCTAAGTATTAACCTAAATTGAGAATATGAAAGTGAAGTGGAAGACAATTATTTTAATAATTCAGTAGAAGGAAAAATAGTCTCAGTACTTATGGGGAAAGTTTTGGTCTGAGACATTCAAATAACTTCCTACATTCAAATAACTTCCTATTTCACTTTACTGTAATGGTGCTATTGTGAATAAAGTAAGCAGTTTATTTTAAATATAAGGTCATAAATAAATTCATATATATACATTCACATATATATCGGAGAAGGCAATGGCACCCCACTCCAGTACTCTTGCCTGGAAAATCCATGGACGGAGGAGCCCGGTGGGCTGCAGTCCATAGGGTCGCTAAGAGTAGGGAACGACTGAGCGACTTCACTTTCACTTTTCACTTTCATGCATTGGAGAAGGAAATGGCAACCCACTCCAGTGTTCTTGCCTGGAGAATCCCAGGGACGGGGAAGCCTGGTGGGCTGCCGTCTCTGGGGTCGCAGAGAGTCAGACACGACTGAAGCGACTTAGCAGCAGCAGCATATACATATATATGAATTCATATATATATGTATGAATTTAAAATATGTCATAAGTAAATTCATACACACATATATATATGAATTCATATATATGTATGTATACACACACACATACCTGTCTTTATGGGAGGTGTAATAAGACTTTATTTGAATTCCCAGTTTGAATCCCAGAATCAACTACAGTGATTCTAAATTGCACTTTGAACAGTAGTTCTCTAATTGGTTGACACCCCTACAGTGACATTTAGTTATACAGTTGTATGAGTGTGGGAGTAGTTAATAAGTAGTAATAGTTTAGAAGGATGAAAACAATCACTTCCTACTTTATAAATAATCAGAATGCAAATTATTTTAACCACATGTTTGACTTGATTTTATAATCCTTTATTCTTCC
>NW_011494957.1:2026585-2035541 GCF_000754665.1 Bison bison bison | reverse complement strand
TTATTCTTCCTAGTAATGCCACTGGTGTCCAAAGGTTTAAACCACCCCTGACTCTTCTAGACAGGAGACTAGAGAACTCAGGGTGAGTAGTTTGCTGCTATCCCAGTTTTAAGTCAATCTCTTTGCTGGTTCTATTAACTCAACTTCCTACGAAAGGAGTGGTTGTCTTTCTCTTTTGTAGCCAGTGCCATTTTTACGACCTCCTCAGAATCTAATTCATGAGTTACTAAGTTCCCATTTCTACATGCAAAAATGAATACTTACTCCTATTGTCCAATATGTGCCTTGAGCCTGCCCTAAACCCTGGGAATTAAAGATTCTCATACTGCCTTGTTCTATTCATTTATTCAGTCATTTTTCAAAACCCAACATAGACATCTCTCACATTAGAACTACTTTTGAACTCAAATTTTTTCCTACCTGTATACATTCTTTTTTTAAAAAAAAAAAATTTATTTACTTGGTTGTGCCCTTATTGTCATGTGAGTTGCAGCATATCTTAATTGTGGCATGCCGTGTATAGTTCCCTGACCAGGGATTGAACCCAAGCCCCCTGCATTGGGAGCTCAGAGTCTTAGTCGCTGGACCACCAGGGAAGTCCTAACCTGTATACATTCTTGATCTAGTGCTCCAGCATCCACAATGGTTTAGGTCATAGGCTTGTAGATATTGATTGTTCCATCCACTGACCACACCCTGGTCCTGACAGTTACTACACTAAGTCTGTTTTTGAAGACCGTGTACATATGAGCTAGACATTAAAACATTTGAAAAGTCAGGAATATTTAAAATAACTGCTCATTCTATAACTTGATTATTAAAAATTGCTATATTTTATTTTCAGTAAGAGATTTTTAGTGATTCTTCAGCAATGTTAGAAGCTGAGTTGACTTTCTTACATCATAAGGAAATTGGCCATAATTCAGTTGTTATATTAATATTGTTTCAACTGTTCTTATTTCATTGTTGTTTCTAAATTTCAGCTATTTTAAATGACTCAAATTTTATTAGGATGATCTTGATTGTTTCACTGATTTCCAAACTTGAAAATGCAATGAACCTGCAGTTCTACTTGAAAAGATAAACATTATAAGTTGGCTAAGAATGACATCACAGTCACACCTGAAATCTAAAATGTCTAATAAAGTCGATTCCTGTTTCTGAACTTCAGTTTTAAGCACAGCTGTAGACGCAGGACTGATGCCATCTGGTATGATTCCACAAAATAAGAGAAAGTTTTCCCAGAGTGTGCCATGCACTGGCTTTTCTGGGAATGACAAGGTGCCAGGATTTGTTTTTGGTTCACTTGCAGGGGTGGAAACTTGGAACTAGGTGAGGTAAAAAAAAAAAATGCAATATCCCATTTTTAGCTTGACATTTCATGTTTCCAATTTTGCCTATAGTTTCAAAATAAGTGCAATAGAGTCAAACATTTTTAATGGCCAAAATTCTGAACATTGTCAATGGTAAAACCATTTAGGATAGTGGTAAATGCTTTTTTTCCCCTAATCCATACCTACTAATATGGGGACTTGCAGAATACTAAGGGTATACTGATGTAATATGAAGAAAGTACTTCCAGAATACTGTACTCTGTTTTTAATGTTTATAACTCCTCTAAGGTACCTGTGCTTATTTAAGCTAAATCCACAATTAATTAAAACTCTGAAACCATTAGGAAATTGCTGTCAGATGTCTATGTTACATACAAGGGAGAATTAAAAATTGAGTTGTAGGTTGTTGATATTGATATTTCTTTTTTGGGGGTTTGAATTAAGGAAATCAATGATAAATTCTTCATTTTTTACTTTGTCTATACAAAATAAAGTTATATATGAAATAATGATCTGGTTAAGTATTGAGTAGTTAGCATCTTACCATATAAGAATTAGGATAAGCAGAAGGGTAGACCTGTGTTCAGAAGAGTAATCACAACATAATGCACTAAAAAAAACACTTCCTGATGGATCAATCTAAAAATCCTCTTATTTTCCTTAATAGCAGCTATTTTACACAATAAACCTGCTCATTTCCTCCACCTCTGGTCTGTTGAGGATTTGGTGGGTTCAAATAAACTTTTGTTCTATTAATATGACTCTGCTGCTGCTAAGTCGCTTCAGTCGTGTCCGACTCTGTGTGACCCCATAGACGGCAGCCCACCAGGCTCCCCTGTCCATGGGATTCTCCAGGCAAGAGTACTGGAGCGAGTTGCCATTGCCCTCTCCTAATATGATTCTGTGAAGTTACTTAAACTTACTGAATATGCACATATTCTTCAGGCAAGATATTTTTTACTTTCAGATGAAAATTTTCTTTTTGATAGGGGTTTCTTTTTGTTCTCATGTAGCATGGAGGTTGGGGGCTCAGCTACTGATGGTACTGCCTGCTTCAGCAGCTCACAGACATCAGGGTCAGAGTGGCCCTGAGGTTCCCATGGCTTTCCCCCTAGGTTCCAAGGTGGTTGTTTCGGTTCCCAGCAAGAAGACGGAGGAAGCCCAAGAGGAAAACAGGGCATGCCAGAGTGAGGCTACCTCTTCTTAAAGAGCTTTCTCAGAAGTCCAACAACTTTTGCTCACATCTCATTGGCCAAATGGTGTCATTGGCCCCTGCTATCTCTAAAGTTGCCTGAGAAATGTAGTTTTTGTAGGTGGACATGTAACTACCTTCAACAAAAATCTGAGTTCTCTTCATAAGGAAGAAGGTGACAGTGTATCTTGGGTGAACAACTTGTAATCTGTGCCCCAAATACAAAATACAGTGGTAAAGAAGCATAACGCTCTAGACAGTTCAAAACGGCAGCTCCTTCACAACAGCAGCACGCCAAGCAGACTGCTGTGATCCAAGAGTGACTAGAGTGAGGACAGGCCAGGTTTTCTCATGAAACACTTACCAGGACTGACTGCTCTCTCAGCCGATACACCTGTCCCCATCAGGCTTCTCTAGACGAGGACCCTGGGAACCCTTGGACTTTCTCGGAGGATGTGCTTGCTTCTTGGAGGCTTGAAACAAGATGAGGAATGTTTTACCTTGCTGCTTCCACATCTGCGTTATCTTTTCTCTCAATTTCCTAAAAAAAATTTGGTGTAGTCTAGTTGTGTATTTGATCCCCATAAAAGGATCATTCTTTTCTTGTACAGGGGAGGGTAATCTATGTAAAGAAAGGCTACTTTACTCCCTTCTGTGTCTCCACCACCTCATCTAGGAATATCATGGAAGAATTGCTTCTCGGAGCTGCCTCCATAAACAGCCTACATCCTGGCTCAGCAAAGAGAGAAGAAACACTTCCCACATCCAGGGCTGTCCAAAAGAACTTTCTGTGATGACAGAAATGTTCCATATCTGCAGTGTCTGATACAGTAGCCACTAGCCACATGGCTAGTGAACAATTGAAATGTTGCTACTGTGATTGAGGAAGTAAATTTTAATGTTATTTAATTTTAAATACTTTAAATGTAAATAGCCACATGTGGCTAGTGAGTAGTGTTGTAGACAAACCTTTCTCTTTCTTGTGTTTTACACCTTGCTGGGTGTGTATGTGGGTGGGGGGTGTTGAATAAGTTGTATGCTTGACATTCCATGGTCTTTACTATTCCACCTTGCCATCGAACTTGTCTCCCAGAGGAAAGGGAAAAATGGTATTTTGGAACTAAATTCAGATGTTAACTTGACATTTACACATTGAACATATGTATTTGTATGTGTTTCTGTGTGAATAGAATGGTTTTCTGGGAATAGGTCCTGTGGTGATTTCAGTGATAACTGATGATGGGAAAGTGGTGGTGCTGGTCACTTGACTTTCCTAGTGAACATTATGTGTTCTTTGTCATAGTCAGTAGAGATTCTGTTGTGCAGTTCATTCTGTTACTTTATTTTTGTACTATTGTGGCTGCTAAATGATTATTCCATGTCTGTTTTTCAAAATACTTTGTGGTTTATATTTTTTAAAAGGCTATGAAATAAAACATAGTAGCTCAGCCTGTGTGTAAGTGAATTATTATTACCCATACCCTCTGAAGTGTTAATTAGGATGAGATAAATGGGTGGAAGGAAATATTTATTTTTGTATCAGATTTTCTTTATAATGGGTGTGTCTATATGCCAGTTAATGTTACCTTTTAAAAATATTTAATGACTCTTTCATTGTATACAGAGTTTGGGTAAACCGTTGGGGGGCAATGGTATCGAGTTAACTCTTTCTTCAAGTCTCTAGATGTTTTTCTACGCTGAGCATCACTTGACTCTTGTTTACCTGGGTTGTTTGGGTTTGTTTGTCTTTTATTATTGAGTTATTCTTAAAAATATCCTGGACACTGTTTCTTTATCTAGTGTGTGCTTTTTTTCCCTAGTCTGTGGATAGCCTATTCATTTTCTTAACATATCTTTAAAAGAGAAATTTTTATATGGCTGATTCATGTTGATATATGGCAGAAAGCAACACAATATTGTAAAGCAGTTATCCTTCAATTAAAAATAAATAAATTTTTTTTAAAGAGGGATTTTTAAATGTAAATCTCTCTACTTTTTTGTGTGTTATTGCTTTCTATGTACTCTTTAACAGAATTCTTCCTTTCTTTTGAGTCACAGAAATATACTCCAGTACTTTCTTCTAGACTGGAAATGTTACAGTTTTAATGTTTACTATGTCTGTTATCCACCTCAGTGTAAATTTTTGTGTATGCTATGAGGTAAGGATTGGGTTCTTTCTCCCCTCGCCTCATATTTTTCCCCCTTTTATTGAAAAGGCTTTCATTTCCCTTTTGGATTACTTTGGCCTCTGTCAAAAATCAAATGACCATATAAATGTGGGACTATCTCTGGGCTCTCCTTTCTGTTCCATAAAGTGAAAGTGAAGTCGTTCAGTCATGTCCAACTCTTTGCGACCCCATGGACTGTAGCATACCAGGCTCCTCTGTCCATGGGATTTCCCAGGCAAGAGTACTGGAGTGGATTGCCATTTCCTTCTCCAGGAGATCTTCCTGACTGAGGGATCAAACCCGGGTCTCCCGCATTGTAGACAGACGCTTTACCATCTGAGCATCCTAAACTACTGCCTCACTGTCTTCCTTACTGCATTTTCACAGTAAGTCTTGGTATTTACCACAATGTTATCAATCCTAACTTTTGTAATAAACTTCTACTGAAAAGTTAGTCTGTGTGCATAAAGACATTTGAATAATTTCAGTTGAAAATATTTATTTATTTATTTATTTTTTACTGTGGGATGATTTGGGAGAATGGCATTGAAACATGTATAATATCATATATGAAATGAGTCACCAGTCCAGGTTTGATGCACGATACTGGATTACTGGATGCTTGGGGCTGGTGCACTGGGACAACCCAGAGGGATGGTATGGGGAGGGAGGAGAGAGGAGGGTTCAGGATGGGGAACAATTGTATACCTGTGGCGGATTCATTTTGATATATGGCAAAACCAATACAATATTGTAAAGTTAAAAAATAAAATAAAATAAAGAAAATATTTAAATTCAATAAGAAACCTCCACCTGATACCATGCTTCCTTTATTCTAGCTTGTAGCTCCATCTGTAATCTAAATCTAGATCTGGAATAGAACATGGTCAAAAAACTCGTCATAGGTAGAGAATATCCTTTTTCTTCCCCCTGTTACTACAGTTGAGAGAAAACTGTAAAGTGATACAAAACAAAACAAGCATGGAAGCTCATGAGTTGTTAGGGTCCCAGCTTCTCTACCAACAGAAGTCTGGCCACAGATGGATTGCCTAGCTCAAGTATCAGGACATTCATTTGGATGTTTTCCACTTGTCTGCATGGTGTCTTGACCTTTGAGTAATTGGATCGTGCTTTTTAGAAATTTGGCTGAGGTAGTTTGATTGGCACCAAATCATGTCTCATACCCCCTTTTATTTGCATTCAGTAAAGGACATGTTCTTGTCCTTTACATGTCTCAGCTGGGGCCTCGTTGGGAAGTGTCTTCTCATTATAGAGACAGTAAAGGGACATTCATCTCCTACAACTATAATCTCACTATGTTCCTTGCAGCTGACAGTTCTTAACAGTTTGCTATGTATCTTTTGAGATGATTTCCTGTGTATTTTCATGGTCTTACCATGTGACTTTGGCATTGAGAGGCAAGGTCTGTGTCCCTTCCCCTTGAATCTGGGCAGACTCGTGACAGTAGAAATTTTCAGAAGCAATACTGTCTTGTGAAGGTAGATCAGGAGAGGCAGTGCAGTCTCTCCATTGTTTGATGGAATATCTAATTTTGGAGCCCTGAGTCACCATGTAATATGGGAATGTTCTGAAGCTATCATCGTTTTTTCTGAAGAACCCCAGGCCCAGGTTCCATGTAGGTGCTGTAGTTGAATGTTCCCACAGACAAATAACTCAATGAATGATGAGTCCTCCCAGTTGAGCTTCCAGGCTTCCTGGAGCAGAGACCAGGCCGTCTCACCATGCCCTGTCTGACTTTTGGTGGTTGTCGTAAGTCACTAAGTTTGGGAGAGTTTGTTATAGCAATAGTAACTGGATAATATGTCTCAGAACGTTGTATAGAGTACTCAGCAATGTAACAAGTATATGCTGTTTGAACATTAAATTTGTTGCCAGTTTTGTACAGATTTTATTTATACAAGTGTGATTGCTGGGTCAGTTGGCTTAGAAATCTCAAAAGTTGGTAGATACTGACAATCTCCATACTAAATGACTATGCCAGTATATACCTATCCATGTTCCTACACTATTTGACATTATGGATCTTTTAAAAATTTTATGTTGTAGTGAATAAAAAATAATAAGACCTCATTGGTTGGATTTGACAGATTATGAGGGAACTTGTCCCTCTTGTTTTATATTTATTGGTAATTTTAATTTCCTCAAATCTAAGTGCCTATTCATATATTTTACCTATTTTTCTATAGGTTATCTTTTAATAAGTAATTTATATATAGAAGAGATATATATTGACTACATATATAATATATTCATATACATAAGATGATACATATATAATGACCATATGTTGTCATTGTTGTTTCATTGCTAAGTTGTGTTTGACTCTTTTGCAACCCCATAGACTGTAGCCCCCCAGGCTCCTTTGTCCATGGAATTCTCCAGGCAAGAATACTGGAGTGGGTTGCCATTTCCTTCTCCAGGGGATCCTCCCAACCCAGGAACTGAACCTGCATCTCCTGCATTGCAAGCGGATTCTTTACCACTGAGCCACCAGGGAAGACCGTTATAATGATCATGTATGGTATATAAAATCACTAAATGCATATGCATATATACATACAATCATTAATCATTCATCAGCTAGAAGTTGAAAATATTTTCTCCTGGTCAGTTGTCTGTGTTCCCTTTACTCTTGTTAATTCTGCATTTTGAAGATCTTTTTAATTTATAAATTTGATAGGTAAAAATGTGATTATTTGTTGTTTTTATTAGGAGTCATTCTATTATTAGTTTGAGTATTGATCATTTCTCCTTCTTGTTTTGTGAGTTGCTTACTCATATCTTGTCCGTTTTTTCTATTGGTGCATTTTTTAGTTCCTTATTGAATTCTTTGTGGATATTTATTTTTCTTTTCTTAAAGAATTTTATTTATAAATGTGAACACAATGAAGTTAAGTCTTCTGCCTCTCCATAATTACCAGTTTCCATTTCGTCTTCTTGGATACCAGATTCTTATGTATTTTTGTAGACTTATAAAATATATTTATTATATTCATTCATAAGTATTTATATCTTTTAAATTTACATAAATTAAGTCACACTATATGCACACTGTTCTATTCCTTGCTTTAAAAAATGTAACGATTATTCCTTACTTATTTATCCAGCAAATATTTATTGAGCGCTCATCATGTGTTAGGCACAATCCAAGTTATTTGGGATTTGAAAGTGAAAGTGAAAGTAGCTCGGTCGTGTCTGACTCTTTGCGACCCCGTGGACTAAACTGTCTGTGGAATTCTCCAGGCCAGAATACTGGAGTAAACAAAAAAACAATGAGAAGGGAAAGGGTAGGCTTTCCCTTCTCCAAGGGATCTTCCCAACCCAGGAATCGAACTGGGGTTTCCTGCATTGCAGGTGGACTCTTTGATTTACCAGTGGAAAAAAAAAAGAAAATGGACTCCTTCCATCATGGAGCTTATGTACATTCTACAAATGAGGCTGCTTCTTTTTAACTATAGTATTCCATGCACTGTAGTATTCCATGAGTAAAGGAAGCACCATGTACTTATCTATTTCTTTTGTAATGGGTATTTAATTGTTCCCAGGCATTTGTTATTTCTAAAAATACTACATAACCCTTTGACATAAATCTTTAACAAATGTTTCCATATATTTATAAGAATAAAATCCTAAATGTGGAATCTCTAGACATGTACATTGTGTAAATTTTTTGTTATAGAAATTTAAAAGATATATAAATGAGGGAATATTGCTATAAATTTTTATTCTTATTGATTATTTAAACATTTTATTAATTTTTATTTGTTTGTTTTGAATAATATTCCATTGTCTGACTGTACCACAAATTGTTTATCCACTTACCTATTGAAGGATGTCTACTTTCACGTTTGAGTAATAATGAATAATTATTAAAGAAATAATAATAATATAAAAATAAATAATAATGAAACCTGAAACAAATTTCTGTATACAGGTTTTCATGTGGATATAGTGTTCAATCCATTTGGGTGGAAAGAAGCACAATTGCGGATCATATGGTAAGAATATATTTAATTTTGTAAGAAACTGCCAAAGAGGATTTATAGATGAGATAAGTTGTTTTGTGGAAGTGTCTGTTTAGATCTTTTGCTCATTTTTAAGTTGGGTTGTTTTCTTACTGTTGAGTTTGAAGGATTCTTTATGCATTTGGATAGCAGACCTTTATTTGCAGATATGTCTTGTAAATATTTTGTCCCAGTTTGTGGCTTTTCCTTTTTTTTTTTTTTCCATTTTTTTTTTTT
>NW_011494957.1:2021010-2026485 GCF_000754665.1 Bison bison bison | reverse complement strand
TGTGGCTTGTCCTTTTGTTCTCTTAACAGTTTTTTTTTGCAGAGCAGATGTTTTTAATTTTAATACAGTTTATTGTATCAACTTTTTTCTTTTATGGGTCATGATTTTGGTGTTGTATCTAGATTTTCTCCTATGTTACCATCTAGGAGCTTTATAATTTTGCAGTTTATGCTTAGGCCTATGATCCATTTTGAGGTGATTTTTGTGAAAGGAATAAGATCTGTGTCTAGATTCTTTTTTTTTTTTTTGCATGTAGATGTCTAGCACAATTTGTTGAAAAGACTTACTGATTTTTTGAAAAGTAAAGTATGTCAGTGGAAGATGAAGCATCTCTTCATGCTGCAAAGTTTTACTCATTAAGTTGCCTGCCTGTTTTTATCTGTTTTACCAAATAGAAATGATTGACATATTCTGAATTTAATGGATTATCAAGCCCTTTCTGGATTAGACTACTGGTCCTCCCTATTTTCCTATTGCCTTTTGGTTGCAAGTGAGAGAAATCCAAACTCAAACTGGTATAAACAAACAAAGAAAATGTATTGTCTTAGTAAGTGAATGACCTCGGGGTAGATTTCGCTGAGGTACAGATATTCAAACAATGTCATTAAAATCCAAGTTTTCCCGAAACTTTTAGCTCTATTTTCAGCTATTTACCAAGGCAATGGCACCCCACTCCAGTACTCTTGCCTGGAAAATCCCATGGATGGAGGAGCCTGGTGGGCTACAGTCCATGGGGTCGCTAAGAGTTGGACACAACTGAGCGACTTCACTTTCACTTTTCACTTTCATGCATTGAAGAAGGAAATGGCAAACCACTCCAATGTTCTTGCCTTGAGAATCCCAGGGACAGCGGAGCCTGGTGGGCTGCCGTCTATGGGGTTGCACAGAGTCAGACACGACTGAACTGACTTAGCAGCAGCAGCAGCATGTCTATTAACTAATTCTGGGAGATAGTGAAGGACAAGGAAGCCTGGTGTGCTGCAGTCCATGGGGTCGCAAACAGCTGGTCATGACTAAGAGTACATCATGAGAAACGGTGGGCTGGAAGAAGCACAAGCTGGAATCAAGATTGCCGGGAGAAATAATAACCTCAGATATGCAGATGACACCACCCTTATGGCAGAAAGTGAAAAGGAGCTAAAAAGCCTCTTGATGAAAGTGAAAGAGGAGAGTGAAAAAGTTGGCTTAAAGCTCAACATTCAGAAAACGAAGATCATGGCATCTTGTCCCATCACTTCATGGCAAATAGATGGGGAAACAGTGGAAACAATGTCAGACTTTATTTTGGGGGACTCCAAAATCACTGCAGGTGGTGACTGCAGCCATGAAATTAAAAGACACTTACTCCTTGGAAGGAAAGTTATGACCAACCTAGAGAGCATATTGAAAAGCAGAGACATTACTTTGCCAACAAAGGTCCATCTAGTCAAGGCTATGGTTTTTCCAGTAGTCATGTATGGATGTGAGAGTTGGACTGTGAAGAAAGCTGAGCGCCAAAGAATTGATACTTTTGAACTGTGGTGTTGGAGAAGACTCTTGAGAGTCCTTTGAACTTCAAGGAGATCCAACCAGTCCATCCTAAAGGAGATCAGTCCTGGGTGTTCTTTGGAAGGAATGATGCTGAAGCTGAAACTCCAGTACTTTGGCCACCTCATGCGAAGAGTTGACTCATTGGAAAAGACTCTGATTCTGGGAGGGATGGGGGGCAGGAGGAAAAGGGGACAACAGAGGATGAGATGGCTGGATGACATCACCAACTTGATGGATGTGGGTTTGAGTGAACTCTGAGAGTTGGTGATGGACAGGGAGGCTTGGCGTGCTGCAGTTCATGGGGTCACAAAGAGTTGGACATGACTGAGCGACTGAACTGAACTGAAACGACTGAACAACAACAACAACATACATATCAAGTGCTACATCTACTCTGTAGCACTGCTTTAGATGCTTCAGAAGCAGTGGAAATAAGAAAGGAAGTTCCCTACTTTTATTGGGTTTGAAAGTGAAAGTGAAGTCGCTCAGTCGTGTCCAACTCTTTGCGACCCCATGGACAGTAGTCTACCAGGCTGTGCTGTCCATGGGATTTTCCAGGCAAGAATACTGGAGTGGGTTGCCATTTCCTTCTCCAGGGGATCTTCCCAACCCAGGGATCAAACCTGGGTCTCCTGCATTGCAGACAGACACTTTACTGTCTGAGCCACCAGGCAAGCAGTCTGATTGGACTAGCTCAGATCATGTACTCACCTGATGAACCAGTCACTTGGCCAGCTGTGGGCTGATCTGACCTAAACCTGGGTAATATATTCCATCCCTAGGACTAGGGATGGGTCTGGACCACATGGACTATGAATGGGATGGGGCTAGGTACCCAAATGAAGACCAGAGATGATGTTGAGAAAAGGCAGAATGGATGCTGGGAGACAAGTGATAAATGTCTTTTTAAATTATGTTTTCGGGAGATTGACTAAGAAAATTCTTCAAGAAGATATTTCTTTAACCATAATTCTTTAAGATTTAGAATGTGTTAGGACAAACTGGCAAGCTTTTACAACATTCGTGTTTCTTGGGCCTCTGTGAACCTGATTTTATCCAGAGTTGTACATTTGAGACTCCCTTGCCAATGAATTAAAGGCTCACATTGCTGGACAGTGTTCTCTCTTTAAAAGGAGAAAGTGCTCGGGCAGACCCTGTGGCCCTTTCTGCCTTTCTTTTTCCTATTGCTTGAAGTGTGGCCGTGGTGGCTCCCTCTCTAGTAGGGCCCTGTATCATGAGCCCACCGTTATGATGGAAGCCTGTGCTGAGAATGGCAGGTGTCTACAGAGTGCATATAGGATAGGCATAGGAAGAGTGCTCCTCATGTGTATGATTTCATGTGGACAAAGTCTGTTTGCCTCAATGCCTAAATTACTCAACATACTTATTCCTCCCACATACTATTAATGTATGGGTGTTTCTGAATTCTTCTGAGATTTAGAAAAGATGAATTTCTAATAAACATAGATGCTAATTGGATATGAATTTTTGCTCACATTAGATTATCACAGTGCTAATTTTTATGTGGGGCATGAAGTATATATAGACTTTTTATTGGACCACTTGTAATTATTCATTAAACCATGATAAACTTTTCTAAGAATCACCTGAAATCACATTGTAATAGTGAAAATGGTTTTCTTAGTCATAATATTTACTGAGTTTCAAACTGTGCATAGTAAACATGATAAGGATTCAGGACACCTTCAGGGGACTCACTATGTTGCTTCCGTATCCTAGGAGCTTCTCTGGCAGTCCAGTAGTTAAGACTCTGTGCTTCCACTGCAGGAAGCACAGCTTTGATCCCTGGTCAGTGACTAAGATCCCACTCTCGGCATGGGCAAAAGAGAAAAGAAAAAACATAGCTGTCCTAGTATATGTGAAGTGATATCACATGGGTTTAATTTGCATTTCCTTGATAATTAGTGATGGGCTTTCCAGGTAGCAAAGTGGTAAATTTGTAATCTGCCTGCCAATGCAGGTGATGCGGGTTCAATCCCTGGGTTGGAAAGATCCCCTAGAGACGGACATGGAAACCCACTCCAATATTCTTGCCTGGAAAATTCCATGGACAGAAGAGCCTGGCAGAATACAGTCCATGGGGTTGCAAAGAGTCAACACAACTGAGTGACTGATCACGAAAGATAATTAAGTGATGTTGCATACATTTCCACATACCTGTTGGCTATTTGTATATTATTTTTTGAACCATAAATTGGAACCTATTCTGTATGTTGTCTTCTTATTTACTTGTCTTATATAACAATGTTTTGACAATTTTTATTCACTTACTTTTTAATTCGAACCATGTTATTTGTAATCACACTAGACATTTCTTGAAAATAACTGAATAAATAGCCTGTCATGGAGAACTATCAGAAAAGATAAGTTACTAATTATCCAATAGAGCTATTCATCTCCTTCACTCTGCTTCAAAAGTTATAGTCGTGGCAATTAAATAACATGGCTTTTATCCATGTGAAGATTCTTTTTAGGATAATAATGCTAAAATGTTCTCTATTTTAATACACTTGCTATAAATTTGTTCTGCTTTGATCTTCACCTTTCCTTCTGTCTGCTGCTTTTATTAACCTTACTATACAGCCTTGATTGAAAGCAGTAAAATTATTGTCAGAGGTTATCTTAGACCAAAATAGACATTTTCAAACAGTTTTGACCAAGATTCATAGCAAAAAAAATGCATTTTGTCTTGTTATCCAATACACAGACATGTACATGAAAATAAATTAAACATATTTCATTATCTAGTATACTTATATGAAATACATTTCAATATTTTTATGTAATATAATTCTAGTCTATTTTATGTCTTAAAAAAAAATACTGCTTGCCCCCTCTGACTCTATCCACTAAATTGATTTCAGGACCTACTTCTGGGCCTTGGTCTGCATTTTGTAAAACAGATTTAGAAGGTAACTTCTGCCTTGTTGCTAAAGGAAATCCATACTACCTATGAAAATAAAATCCAGTGCTGCTTAGAAATTGTTCCTATCCCAGTTACAATCTAAATTAGAAATATGTCTTGATATTGAGAAAAAAGGTATTCTCATTTTAAAATCTTCCTGAAGTTTTAAAATTAAGGCTGATCACTTTATATGTAGGGCTTCCCAGGTAATGCTAGTGGTAAAGAATTCGCCTGCCAATGCAGGAGACGTAAGACACATGGTTTGATTCCTGAGTCGGGAAGATCCCCTGGAGGAGGGCCTGGCAACCCACTCCATTATTCTGGCCTAGATAATCCCATGGACAGAGGATCCTGAAGATCTACAGTCCATAGGGTCACACAGAATCAGACATGACTGAAGCAACTTAGCACACCTTATATATTTTTATTTTAAACATATATTGGAGGAGGTAATCATGTGACTGTTTAGATACCTGACCTTTCTCCCCTCAATGGGGTTCTTAATGCTTTATTTAAATCTATGCTTGTCAGTGAGTTCTTATTACAACGTGACATGCCAGGACATGTTCCCATTTGATTATAAAAGAGTTTTGTAACATTACTTTTCCTTCTTCAACTCTCAGCTTGATACTTTCCTTTTTAAGTGGCACTCTAAAACAAGGTACAATAGTTAGTATAAAAAGCTGCAAATTTTTGTGCATTTTAAACTCTGAATGCATCTAAATTTTGTTGTGTCCCATAAGCAGCAACATATGTTTTGGTAAAAGACGCTTACTCCTTGAAAGGAAAGTTATGACCAACCTAGATAGCATATTGAAAAGCAGAGACATTACTTTGCCAACAAAGGTTCGTCTAGTCAAGGCTATGGTTTTTCCTGTGGTCATGTATGGATGTGAGAGTTGGACTGTGAAGAAAGCTGAGCACCGAAGAATTGATGCTTTTGAACTGTGGTGTTGGAGAAGACTCTTGAGAGTCCCTTGGCCTGCAAGGAGATCCAACCAGTCCATTCTGAAGGAGAT
>NW_011494957.1:2020382-2020794 GCF_000754665.1 Bison bison bison | reverse complement strand
CATCCTCTGTCAATCTTTCCCAGCATCAGGGTCTTTTCCAGTGAGTTGGTTCTTTGCATCAGGTGGCCAAAGTATTGGAGTTTCAGCTTCAGCATCAGTCCTTCCAATGAATATTCAGGACTGATTTCCTTTAGGATTGACTGGTTTGATCTCTTTGCAGTCCAAGGGATTCCATTATACCTAATACATCAGATCAGATCAGTCGCTCAGTCGTGTCCGACTCTGCGACCCCATGAATCGCAGCACGTCAGGCCTCCCTGTCCATCACCAACTCCCGGAGTTCACTCAGACTCACGTCCATCGAGTCAGTGATGCCATCCAGCCATCTCATCCTCTGTCGTCCCCTTCTCTTCCTGCCCCCAATCCCTCCCAGCATCAGAGTCTTTTCCAATGAGGCAACTCTTTGCATGAG
>NW_011494957.1:2010982-2020282 GCF_000754665.1 Bison bison bison | reverse complement strand
TGGACGTGAGTCTGAGTGAACTCCGGGAGTTGGTGATGGACAGGGAGGCCTGACGTGCTGCGATTCATGGGGTCGCAAAGAGTCGGACACGACTGAGTGACTGAACTGAACTGAACTGAAGATGAAATTCTCTGCATGTCTTTACTCCATTGTCTTTGAACTGTCAATAGTAGATGGCAGAAGCTAAACCTGTCTTACCGGGTAGGGTCGGGGGAAACAACAAAGGCTGGTGATGCCCCCTACCCCAAGCATGGTAACAGTGGTGAAGTGGAGCTATTACCACCATAGGTCTAAAGGGTAAGGAGAAGTGTGGTTACTAGGACCCAGGAGGGTAGTGGCAGGAGAGGGTCTCTTGACAGAGGCCAGGGGCTTTAGAAGAGGGCCACCACCACCCAGGGTGACTCAGCAAGGAGGAAATAGGAATGGAATACTCAGATTGCACAATCTGCCCAGCTGTTCATTTTCTACCAGTTCCTTCCAACGACCAAATCCAGCCAGAAGTCAGAGACAAGGATGTAGACCTGGTGGGTCAAATGGGAAATAATCCAGCACATAGAGCTATTTCACCATTTTAAAGGCCACATGTATTCCATTACTAAGAGTCTTGTCCGCCTCTTTGAGACCCCATGCACTGCAGCACACCAGGCTTCCCTGTCCAATAACAATTCCTGGAGCCTGCACAAACTCATGGCCATCGAGTCAGTGATGCCATCCAACCATGTCATCCTCTGTCAATCTTTCCCAGCATCAGGGTCTTTTCCAGTGAGGCAACTCTTTGCATGAGGTGGCCAAAGTACGAGTTTCAGCTTTAGCATCATTCCTTCCGAAGAAATCCCAGGGCTGATCTCCTTCAGAATGGACTGGTTGGATCTCCTTGCAGGCCAAGGGACTCTCAAGAGTCTTCTCCAACACCACAGTTCAAAAGCATCAATTCTTCAGCGCTCAGACTTCTTCACAGTCCAACTCTCACATCCATACATGGCCACTGGTAAAACAAGAGCCTTGACTAGAGGGACCTTTGTTGGCAAAGTAATGTCTCTGCTTTTCAATATGCTATCTAGCGTGGTCAAAACTTTCCTTCCAAGGAGTAAGCATCTTTTAATTTTATGGCTGCAGTCACCATCTGTAGTGATTTTGGAGCCCAGAAAAATAAAGTCTGACACTGTTTCCACTGTTTCCCCATCTATTTGCCATGAAGTGGTGGGACTGGATGCCATGATCTTTGTTTTCTGAATGTTGAGCTTTAAGCCCACTTTTTCACTCTCCACTTTCACTTTCATCAAGAGGCTGTTTAGTTCCTCTTCACTTTCTGCCATAAGGGTGGTGTCATCTGCATATCTGAGGTTATTGATATTTCTCCCAGCAATCTTGATTCAAGCTTGTGTTTCTTCCAGTCCAGCGTTTCTCATGATGTACTCTGCATATTAGTTAAATAAACAGGGTGACAATATACAGCCTTGACAAACTCCTTTTCCTATTTGGAACCAGTCTGTTGTTCCTTGTCCAGTTCTAATTGTTGCTTCCTGACCTGCATACAGATTTCTCAAGAGGCAGATCAGGTGTTCTGGTATTCCCATCTCTTTCAGAATTTTCTACAGTTTATTGTGATCCACACAGTCAAAGGCTTTGGCATGGTCAATAAAGCAGAAATAGATGTTTTTCTGGACCTCTCTTGCTTTTTCCATGATTCAGCGGATGTTGGCAATTTGATCTGTGGTTCCTCTGCCTTTTCTAAAACCAGTTTGAACATCAAGAAGTTCACGGTTCACATATTGCTGAAGCCTGGCTTGGAGAATATTGAGCATTACTTTACTAGCATGTGAGATGAGTGCAATTGTGCGGTAGTTTGAGCATTCTTTGGCATTGCCTTTCTTTGGGATACATAATTTACATAACAAGTCTTGCACAGATGTATCTTTAGATTGCTTTCAATTCTTCATTAGTATAAATGAATGACTTTGGATGTCTATGTTAACAGTCATTGTGCATATCCATAATTATTTTCTTAGGATGAATTCCTAGAAATAGAATTGTTGAGTTAAAGCATTTGCACATTTTGTAATTGTCATAAATGTAATGATTTATTTTCAGAAGGTTTATATCCACTTATATTCTACTCAGTAGTACACCAAAGTGTTCATTTCCTTACACCTTTGCAAAAAGCTTCTGTCAATCTTTTATATCTTTTCCAACCTAATTGATTGAAAGCAAACTCTTGTAGTTTAAAAATTATTGGTAACATTGAACAAATTTTCACAGGTTAATTGGATGACTTTTATCTAGGACATGTCATCTTAATATCAGGGTGCAAATAAAAAGTGAGCTGTTATTACATTGTTACAGTTACCTTATGAGATGGAGTCAGCTCCTTAACAAACATGGTACCAAAAAAGATAGGTTACTCCATTGATATTTTGCCCTATGGTCATTATACAGAGACCATGGTCATTATAAGGTCATTATTTAAATAAAATACACTATTTAAATAAATGATTTGAGTCATTAGCATCTTTAGGAACAAGTCACACCGTGGAATTTAGAACCAGGTGTGAGTAGACTTACTTGCCTTGTAGATGTGTGTGTGGGAAAGCAGAACTTTACCCTCATTAGAGGTGATAAAGAATAATTTTAGTTCTTTCACATGAGAGCTCTTTAAAATTTCTCTCTTCTAGGTTAAACATCTGAAGTTTCTTTGGGAATATGCCAGACTATACCATTCTGTTTGCTGTTCTCTGGAAGGCCTTCAATTTGATAATATTCCACTTAAAAATGTTGCTGTTGGCATGGGTGTGGTTGATCAAGTCCTCTCATACACTCTGACAGGCGTGTGAATCTGAGCAGATACATTGGAGGGCAGCTTGGTAGTGTCTACTAACACTGAAATTGCACATGAGGAACAATTCTACCATTTCCTGTCTGTTATAGAGTAACACATAAATGTAAAATAGATAACACTGTGCGTCTGGCCATCAGTCCCATTTACAATGGATCAGAGGCTGAATCTAAAGGAAGCTGGACCAGTGTGTGAGAGCAAAGAGTAAGCCTCCAGGACACTCTAGAATTAGAGAGGAAGGCAAAGGCAAAGCAACAGGGCTTGAAGCCTCATCGTAGGATCTAGGCTTATCCCATGATGGGAGAATTAGGCAGTCAACCAGAACTTCTGGCTCATTGGATTCCCAGTTGGTGACAGAAGGACTGATTCCAGATTCCCATTGCCAGCACACCCAGCCTCTGAGATGGCTGGTATACTGTCTCACCTGGTGGGCACAGTAGATTCCAGCCAGGAAAGGCTGAAGTTGAAAGAACTGGAAACCATTGACCTACATCTAGGTTGGGGGAATATTATCTTCACTCTGCAAAATAAGTATAATTCAGTAGCTTTCAGATGGCTTCATTTCTAATGCATACAATCTATATTTTTAAATATGGAATTTTGATGTGGGTTGACATTAAGCCTTCCTTCATAATTTGCAGACTCTTCACCCCCACCCACTCTGCCTGCTTTTTGAAAACAGGACCATTTGCCTGCCTCCAAACTCAATTTCTACCCTGTTCCTGTGACTCCTCTGCATCCCTTGAAGTTTTGGTGTGAAACCGCCTCTGCCAGCCTTGGTTTCTCAGAACTCAAGCAGGGAAGGAAAGGCATTTGGACAACAGCTTTCCCCACAGCCAAACTTGCCAATCACTCTACTACATTCGTCTCTGTGCCAGTTTTCCCTCTGAGTTAAACTGCATTATTATATCGGGTGTCTGGCCAGGATGCCAATCTTATAAGAATTTCACTTCTCTCTCTCTCATTTTACTTCCAACTGAGATCATCTCAATGATTCCACTCTGTTAGTTTATGGATTTCTCTCAGCCCACATTGATCGTTCTAATCTTAGAGAAAAAGTGCTTAAAAACTTAGACACTGATTCCAGACTGTTGCATTTAAATCCTCGTTGTATCACCATTCTGTGCCTCAGTGTACCGTCTGCAAAATATAGATAATAATGTAATAGCACAGGGCAGAGTGGAGCCCTTAGCACATTGCCATTGCTGCTGGCCATTCCCGTGCATCCCCTTACCAGGCAACAGTTATCAAGGGCTCGTTAGTGGTCCTCCTCAGCCACTGATCGGGGCTGCCGTGGGCCTACCCCCCAAGTGACTGACTGTCCATGCGTGAGACTGTTAGTGACCCTGCTCAGTCATTGGTAGTGCCACAGTGAGCCTCTCCTCCAGATAACCAACTGTCAGTGAGCAAATATAAGTGGGTCATTCAACCAATGGTCATCAGAGTGATGGTTGTCAGGTGAAGAGAGAAGTGGTGGATCCTGGCCTGTTCCCCCAGGCCTCCAGCTCGCTCTGCCTCAGGCTGGGGGAACAGGTGGGGCTGTGTTCTGCGGGGCTCCAGAGCCCTTGCCAAAGCTGCCCACTGGTCAGGCCCAGGACTGCCTTCAGGCGGTAGTGGACCTCTCCACATCCCGGCCTCTGTGCCCTGATGGGAGCGGCCATCTGCCTGGGCTGCAGCATGCAGGACCTGACCTCTGCCCACCCTGGCTCTGTGCCCTGATGGCAGCAGCTGTCTGCCTGGGCTGCAGTGTGCAGGACCTGACGTCTGCCCACCCCAGCCTCTGTGCCCTGATGGTAGCAGCCGTCTGCTTGGGCTGCAGCATGCAGGACCTGACCTCTGCCCATTCCGGCCTCTCTGCCTTGATGGCAGCGGCCATCTGCCTGGGCTGCAGCGTGCAGGACCTGACCCCGCCGTGTGGGCAGCCTGAGGAGCCTGTGGGCCATCTGGGGCCTGGGTGCTTGGCTGCCTCAGCGATGACCGCTAGGCAGGGTCTGGGGGCTTGGCCCTGTGGGAGCCGCCACCTAAAACCTGCCTCCTCTTAGCCAGGACCTGGGCCTCAGAGGGGGACAGTTGTGACCTGAGCCTTGGGACCTGGCTCTTTCTTGTCAGAATAGAGAATACCATTTGTTTGGTGGACATTTATAGGAATTTGGTTAGCTGTCTGTGGCTTGACCTCTGGGACAAAGAATCTGACAAGAAGTTTCCACAAACAACCACACCCCTCCCTCACCTTTTCTAGAAAAGGGCTTTGCTGAAAGCTTTCCAAAGTGTGGGAGTTTTAGAGCATGAGCCACCCGTCTCCTTGCATGGCCCTGCAGTAAACCTTTCTCTGTTCCAAACTCCAACGTTTTGGTATTGTTTGGTCTCACTGGGCATTGGGTACATGAACTTGCACTTTGGTAACAATAATACCTGTAAAATACCTTAAATATATATGACAGGATCATATGTGACATATAGTAAGTGCTCCATAAATGTTAGCTAGTGTTTCTATTAGACAAGATATACTCTGTTCTTCCCTTTTCACCATATCTTCTTTTTCTAACACAGCATTCCTTTCCTTTGGCTAAAATTTCAAGTTAACTTGATTCATAACCTATACTTTGTTAATTTATATACACATGTGAGATAACAGTATTGTTCCGATTCAATTCCTTATTTTCTGCCAAAACTTATCGGTCTCCTCTGATGTTACTGTTCTCATGTGCTACCTGACATTCTCTGTATGAATACGGTTTATCTGGGCATTTTTCCTTTCCTGAAAATTTCAGGAATTTCAGGTTGGTACTCTTCTATCAAATGTATTTCTTCCAGCCCATGTAAAAATGCTCTGACCTCTGTAGGAGACCACTGTCTCAGACAGCTGAACTCACCCCTACCCATAAAGAAAGCTGACTGGTCATTTCTCACATGCTCCTTTATTTTGCAAAGTCACAGCCTTTTCCTAGAAGGAAAGACAAACACATCTTATGCCTGATGTCCTTCAGCTTCCTGCCTAGAACTTAAAAATTGCACAGAGAGACATTTCGGACAGTTCTGACAATGGTCTATAAGCCCAGGTGAGCCATTAGAAGTTAGTCCTAAAAGTATATGATCAAGAGCAGACTCTTTGTCCTAACTCAGATATAATCAAGAGCCAAAAATATGTGGGCACACAGCTAATGACGATCTGAGTGGTCAGGGAGGAGAGAGATGCAAAATTGGACTCTGAATACTTGTAGTGTGAGCTCCCTTATGTCTAAGAGAGTCTGAAGGGTCATACATTCATTATGCTTGTGAGGTTTCTGCCCAGCAAGGCGCTGGAGATGCTCAGAGTATGGGTTGTGTGTTGAAGGATAAGGGGAACAAGGACTGAAGTGTTCTCACATTCATTATACCTGGAGGTTTTATTCCATGTAAAGAATCTCTGAATTATAATAGAAGCCTTTACCATATGTATAATCTTAACTGGGTCGTTTCTCCTGTGGGAGTTTATGATGTATAACGAGATGTAAGCTCAGGCCTGCCTGTGATGAGAGCTTCTCTCCACATTCATTAAATTTCATTAAATTCATAGTCTCACTCTCTTATTTTCTCATGTGAAACTTCTGTGCTGGGAGAGGGAGTCTGCCTTTTTATTTCATATTACTTATCTGACCTACCCTCGAAAACTGCTGCTGCTGCTGCTGCTAAGTTGCTTCAGTCGTGTCCAACTCTGTGCGACCCCATAGACGGAAACTGCATAGATGAAAACTGCAGTTCCCTTTAAAAGTGAAGTTTGGGATAGTCTTGTATTTCCATGGGCATCTATCATATATCTTCTTAAACTACTGACAATAAAAGCATCTACTAATATTAAGTACTTACCATGTTTCAGGCTCTGTTCCGCAGTGACTCAGTTCTGACATCACCCCAAGGAGGGCGCTCTTCTCAGGCCTGTGTTGTGTCCCCGTACCTCCTTTCCTTGCAACATTTTGCACCCATTACATGGGGCACCCCCAGTTTGCCCTTGGGCCCAGGGTCCCCCATTGTGACCAGAGGACTCGACACCCCCAAATGTGTTTTGGGGAACACATTGCCACCCTGACTAACCTTAACTCTTTCTGGTCCCAGGTGGGAATATTGAAATTGTATGGAACTCTCCAGAAAATAGACTCACTGTGATTGTGAGGTGAGCCATCCTAAACAGGTTGCTTATGATTTCAATGGGTTAAAATGCTTATCAAAATCAAAGCCAAACCTTTTTTTATAAAAGCATATTTTAGCTATTTCAATAATACCAGAGAGTAGAATATATCAGAAATACTGCACTGTTTTGAAGATTTTCTAGAATATACACCTCCATAACACATCTGCCCTTAAGCACAAACATTCAATTTACAGTTCTTGTTACTAGTTCTGATGGTTCCCATGAACACTGGGATTATTATTTCCTGGGCTGATGCTTCGCCAACTTGCTCCCAGCAGCAGAGGAGAGAGTAAACGTGCATCCCAAGAACTACAGACTAGCCTAAAGCGACCCTTTGGAAAAAGGCACTGTCTTTGAAGAGTCCCATTTTCACTTCACATGTTGTATAGGTTTTGATTTCTATTCCTTAGTATATATAAGTGTTATTAATTTCACAAATAGCATTGAGTAACATGGCTGGGAAATGTGATATGTGTAATTTCTGGTCAAGGAGTTTTAATCTCTGGAAAGGCAGGAAGGGACGGGACATGCAGTGTCCTTCAGTAAGGAGAGCTCTTCAGTCTGTGTCTCCTTCAGGATGTCCTTGTGCTCATCTTCTCTGTGTTTGACCCCTCTTTGCTGCTTAGATCATCTTTCATTTTGCATCCTGGCCTTTCATATTTGCTTTGATTAATATTTTGATTATTTTTTGAACAAATGGAGTCTTGAAAAAACAAGGCTTTCTTTCCGGCCTTCAGCAGTGCTCTTTCATCCATTCCTGCTGCTGCTGCTAAGTCGCTTCAGTCGTGTCCGACTCTGTGGGACCCCATAGATGGCAGCCCACCAAGCTCCCCCGTCCCTGGGATTCTCTAGGCAAGAACACTGGAGTGGGTTGCCATGTCCTTCTCCAGTGCATGAAAGTGAAAAGTGAAAGTGAAGTTGCTCAGTCGTGTCCGACTTTTCGAGACCCCATGGACTGCAGCCTACCAGGCTCCTCCGTCCATGGGATTTTCCAGGCAAGAGTACTGGAGTAGGTCGCCATTTCCTTCTCTGGTCCATTCCTGAGGCTACCTTAACTCAAGATAACTCCCAAACTCCTCTCTGAATTAAACCCATCTGAATAAACTTGGGTTTGTCTTCATTCTTCCACTCTCATTTTAGTACTGTTGACATTGTCAGATCTTGTGTTAAAAATAACTAAATAATATATGTATAGTAGCCTTACGTCTTTTTCCAGGACAAAGTTTAAATGATTCCTATAAATACACATAAGATCATCACAAATGGGAGAAAGAGAAAAGCATAAAGTGGCTAATAAAATTATACTGTTTATGATATCTATAATGGTGATGATGGTAAATAAGGCTGGTAAACATAAGAAGCAGCTAGGGAAAACATGAGTTCACATGGGCTCACTTAGAGGCCCAGTCTTTATCTTCAGACAGCCTTCCTGGAATTTTGCCAAACTCAGAGTAGAAATGCCACTGATGACTATAACCACATTTGGGTGATTTTGAAGTGTGCTCTTTCACTGTTTTATTTATAACTCTTTTTTACTGCCTTCATTTATCCCCACCCCCATCATCCTTTAATAAAGTTGAGATGTTGGAATTCATAAATGACTACAGAAAGAGTGCTGCAAAATATTTTGTTGATTTGATTGACACAGGAACTTTCCTGTGGTTTCCGTATGGAATTACTCAGGGAGGTGAAACATTTAGTAAAGATGTCAGATTCTAGACACTCATGTTACCAGTTGTGGTAGATTGTATCATTTCTTCAAAACATTGCCTGCCCCTCTTTAGTGGATTTACTTTTGCAAACTCCCTTCCTGGGGAAGGATTGGTCAGGTTTACCCATACAACTCACTCTAGCCAAACAGCTGAGAGCTGGAGTAACACATGCCTCATTCAAGAAGATGCCCACGTTAAGGGCATCTCCTTTAATCAGGATCCTGGAGTGAGAAGATCATGTGAAACAGGACTGAGAAACAAATCCGGTTTGTTAGCCACTGAGATGAGGTTGTTTATCACAGCAACATAATCTAGCAATGGCCATGTGACACACCAGTGAAATCTTATCAGGCAGTTTTACCTATCCATAAGCAATGGTAGATGGTTTTAGATATAGTGTATCTGCTATTGCTGCTAAGTGGCTTCAGTCATGTCCAACTCTGTGTGACCTCATAGACAGCCCCCCACCAGGCTCCCCTGTCCCTGGGATTCTCCAGGCAAGAATACTGGAGTAGGTTGCCATTTCCTTCTCCAATGCATGAAGGTGAAAAGTGAAAGTGAAGTTGCTCAGTCGTGTCCAACTCTTA
>NW_011494957.1:2006575-2010882 GCF_000754665.1 Bison bison bison | reverse complement strand
TCGTGTCTGACGCTGTGGGACCCCATAGATGGCAGCCCACCAAGCTCCCCCGTCCCTGGGATTCTCTAGGCAAGAACACTGGAGTGGGTTGCCATGTCCTTCTCCAGTGCATGAAAGTGAAAAGTGAAAGTGAAGTTGCTCAGTCCTGTCCGACTCTGAGCGACCCCATGGACTGCAGCCTACCGGGCTCCTCTATCCATGGGATTTTCCAGGCAAGAGTACTGGAGTGGGGTGCCATTGCCTTCTCCAATAGTGTATCTACTATATCTTTAATATATTACAAGAAGAGAAGTGCAGCTGGAGATTATAGTCCTTGATTATTTTCAGCAAAATCCTTTCTTAAATTTTACTTTTTGATAAATAAGGACATATAGGGTCTAATATTGTGGTATTTTTCCTTCTCCTCTTCATATTTTAAAGAACATCTGTAAGTGAGAGCATTGTACAGACCTATAGTACCTTGTCAACTCAACTGGTTTTCTAGGTACAATTATGAGGTATTATGCAACAGTCAAGATTCCTGGGTTTCGAGGTCTGGTAGATTGGGTTCCCCTGGAAGAAGAATCTGAAATGGAACCTGCTTAGGGTGCAAGCAGTTTAAGGATAACTCTTGGAGTCAATACCTGTGGAAGGAAAAGGAAGAAAGCATGACTGGGCAGAGAGGAAAGTTGGACAGTCACACAGTCTGGAGAGAGGACTCAGCCAGCCTCACAAGGAGCTCTGAAGTGGTGTGAAGAACCAGGCTTCAACGTACCTGGCCTGACACCTTGGCAAGTTGGCATTGCCAACACCTGGCAGTGGGGTTGCCATTCACTGAGATGGAGCAGACAGTGCAAGGAGCAGCTGAAGAGGTGGGGGCAATAATGGGAACTCAGTTGTGAACACATTAAGCTTGCGATGCCTGTTGGACATCCAATCAGCACCCAGATATGTAAACCTGGAAATCATGGAAGGGTTCAAGAGGTATGCATTTGGGAATCTCTACCATAGAGATGGCATTTTAAGCCATAAGAATGAATGAGATGGCTAACTAAGTGTGGTGAGAATGAGTGAGACTGCTTAGGAGTGAGTGTGAGTAGGAAAAACAAAATGGCACCAAGCCAAAGGCTGGACCCAGTGCACTTCATAGTCCAAGTGTAGGGAGATGAGGCGGCTCCAGCAAGAGAGAGAGCAGGAGTAGTCGGAACTGTGGGAGGACTCCAGGCCAGACAGCTATCCCGGAAGCCAAGCGGAGAAAGTGCCTCAGCAGGAGACACAGGAGAATGAAGGTGCCAGGCACACGGTCTCAGGGATGTTTTACCAGGGTTGGCTCCTGGGCTGTTTGAACCTAATCCACATCAGCCAGCATCTAGGCTTAGGTGAAGGGCTACCGAACGTGCATGCATGCTTGCATCCCTTTGGAGCGCTGACAATAAAAGTCCAGCTCATCATTTCCAAAACAAGCTGATATTCTAGAGGGGTGACTCAAGGGTATAGAAGACGTTTCAAAGCATTCGATCAGGACTATAGTTCTTTCATTTCTATTTTTCTGAAAGCACCTGTTTTAACAAGTTGTTTTTGGACTCTTGCCTGGAAAGCTAAAAAAAGCCAGAAGCTGCTGTTGTCTTGAGCCCGAAGCCTAGCACAGTACATGAGAAGAATGTGTGAATATCCACTGGGGCACTGGTACAGCCATGCTCAGAAGCGGCTGCTGCTGCTAAGTCGCTTCACTCGTGTCCGATTCTGTTCGACCCCATAGATGACAGCCCACTAGGCTCCTCTGTCCCTGGGATTCTCCAGGCAAGAACACTGGAGTGGATTGCCATTTCCTTCTCCAATGCATGAAAGTGAAAAGTCAAAGTGAAGTCACTCAGTCGTGCCCAACTCTTAGCGACCTCATGGACTGCAGCCTACCAAGCTCCTCCGTCCATGGGATTTTCCAGGCAAGAGTACTAGAGTGGGGTGCCACTGCCTTCTCCGGCTCAGAAGCGGCAGTACCAAATAAAAACAACCTGGAAATTTCATTTGCTACCAGCTGACTTTGAGAATGCTTTTCTCTTTTCTTAAATAAGACTTTTGAAGAGAGGGAAGCAGCAATAGGAATTTTAAAACAAATATTTTCAGAAGACAAAAAGATTGACTAATTTTCTTATTAGTAACTTCAAGCAGAAATGTGAACACACTTTTAAAAACTAGTGAAGATGACTTTTTTCTTGATAAGAATACAATGTTTGGGGAGAATATGGATCAAATATTTCCTCCTGAATCAGTGTCATACTACATTCAGTATGATTTCATGAACTTCAAATATATTTTAAGACAGGGAAATGGAAGGAAGTAGTTAAATAAATGAATATTCAAGGCAGTTTAAAGTAACAAAGTTTCCTTTCCATAGGAAGTAATACTTTTTAAATATTTAATTATTTTTAATGTTCATTTCAAATTTAAATGTTATTCACAGGACAGCTATTGGAAAGTTTGTACCTCTGAATAAATTTTCTTTTTTAAAGGAAACTTTTTTTTTCCTTTTGAGTAGCTTATTAAGAATAAGCAAATTTGTTAAACAACTATCATTTATTTCTAGCATACTTTGGTTAGGTATTTATGAAAATTAATGGTAACTGATTTCTTCACACCCTGGGTTTAAACATTAGTGTGTTACTGGATTATTGCCCTAACCTGCATCCGCTAGGTCCCAAGTCCCTCCAGGAACTTTCTCTAGTGTCTGCAGTCTCTGGGTCCAAGCAATTGCTCCTTTTGCCGCATGAGAAACCACTTGGGGGCGACATCTTGCTGCAGTCGCAGAGGCTGAGCCCTGTGAGAGGGAGGGCTCCCGAAAGCTGCAAACCTCGGTTTCAAAACTGGGAGAAGGCAGCCCCTTGCTAAACTGCTTCATTTTTTTTTTTTTTTTTGGCCATTCTCTGCCCCAAGGCAGCGCTTTCTCTCTGTGAAAACAGGCCCTTCACCTGCTGCTTGAGGCTTCTTTTTCTATAGCAGGATTTTTCCAAACTGATAGGTTATGAAACCAATTTAGTGAGTAAGGAGGGAATTATTAATAATTACAAGGGACAGCAGGCATAAATTGGGACTGTCCTGGACAAAGCATTCATATGCTTACCTGCTAGCTCAAAATCAGAATTAAAGAAAATGAAGTGAAATCAGAAAAGAAAATATCAGTGTGTCACATATGGAAAGTGTGAAAGCAAAAGCATTAGTCACTAAGTCATGTCCGACTCTTTGTGCCCCCATGGGGTGTAGTCTGGCAGGCTCCTTTGTCCATGGGGTTCTCCAGGCAAGACCACTGAAGTGGGGTGCCACTTCCTCCTCCAGGGGACCTTCCTGACCCAGGGATAGAACCCACATCTCCTACATGGCAGGCAGATTTTTTATGCTTTGAACCACCAGGGAAGCCCACAGAAAGCGTAAATAGTGTTTAACGACATGTGTTGGGAGCAGGTAAGACCCATTTCTTACTGGCGTCAAGAACGAAAACATTTGAAAGTAACGCTCTATAGGGCTGAGCCTAGCCTGCAGAAGGGACTTTGGGAAAGGCCATTATGCTTTCCTTGTAGGTTGTTCTCTACTCCAGCCTCCTTTCACCCTAACTAAGGTTCTCAATGGAGAAGGCAATGGCACCCCACTCCAGTACTCTTGCCTGGAAAATCCCATGGATGGAGGAGCCTGGTAGGCTACAGTCCATGAGGTCACCAAGAGTCAGACACGACTGAGTGACTTCACTTTGACTTTTCACTTTCATGCATTGGAGAAAGAAATGGCAACCCCCTCCAGTATTCTTGCCTGGAGAATCCCAGGGACAGGGGAGCCTGGTGGGCTGCCGTCTATGAGGTCGCCCAGAGTCGGACATGACTGAAGCGACTTAGCAGTAGCAAGGCTCTCAAAAAGCACAAGTCTTACGATTAAACTCATCCCACTTGAACCCTACCACTGGGCCTGGACTAAAGCAAAGTTTCCTGAAACATCTTGTCTTTGCTTATAGGATAACACTTTTCTTCTCTGAAATAATTGAGGAATGTAAGTGGTTTGCCTATCATTTGTTGTTGTTTAGTTGTTAAGTTGTGTTCAACACTTTGAGACCCCGTGGACTATAGCCTGCCAGGCTCCTCAGTCCATGGGATTTCCCAGGCAAGAATACTAGAGTGGGTTGCTATTTTCTCCTCTAGGGGATCTTCTCAACCCAGGAATCAAACCTGCATTTCCTGCATTGGCAGGTGGATTCTTTACTGATGAGCTACCAGGGAAGCCCTCATCTATCATAAGTGTATCTAGATGTGAACTTTCACGGAATAGAAGCTGATATATATATATAT
>NW_011494957.1:2002226-2006475 GCF_000754665.1 Bison bison bison | reverse complement strand
TTTTTTTTTTTTTCCCCCCTGTCTCTGCAAGCTCCTTGAGGGTAAGGGCCTTCTGAGAAAATAGCAGCAAGCTGACAGGTAGACGTCCTCGGGAACTTCTCATTGAGCTCCACTGGTCTGATGACTGGATTTTCCCTCCTGCTCAGTCCTGTGAAAACCGATGCCCACCTGCTGTTTCTTGTGATGTAACCGCCCTCTTTGTGGAAAGGCTTCGGTGCTTTTTCTCACGGCAAGGGTACTTCTCCAGCAGGAGGCAGTGTACACTCTGGAAATAATACTGCCCTGAAGGAGGAGGGCTCAGAGCTCACAGAAAGCAGGCAGCAGAGCGCTGGGCACTGGCTAAGTGCTCAGTGATGTCAGCTGTGGCCGTTATTAAATAAACAGAGGAAAGGCAGAACAACACAGGAACAAATTGTTGGCTTTTGTGTCCTCCTCACAGGAGGAGGAAGGGCCTTTAGCACTTAGCTTGATATTTCTGTTTATTAGGTAAACCATCAGTGATTTAGGTAAACCATCTTGATTTTTCAGTGTTACTACCCGTTCTCAGGACCCCAGACCTTCCCTCTTCTCTGTGCTCCCTCTCTACCCAGATAAACAGAGCAGGATTTCTGCCAGGTTGTGAAGCAAGAACAGGCTCACGAGATCCAGTGCTGACTCTTCTGAACCCGCAGTTCGTCCCAGAGCGGCCCGTGCCCTGGACTGGGCTGGTAGTCTGAGACAGAATCACAGCTTCCCAAGCAGATAAGCAGGGATTCCCAACCTTGGCACAACTGATATTTGTAATGGGATGATTTTCCGAGGTGGGGAGCTGGCTTGTGCATGGTAAAATGTTTAGCAGCATCTTTAACCTCTGTTCACTAGATTCCAATAGCATTCCCCTTCCCTACAAAGTTGTAACAACTGAAAATGCTTTCAGACATTACCAAATGGCCTCTAGGTTCAAAAAGGCCCCACTCGAAAACCACTGAGATAGATTAAGCACAAAAGGCAAGATATAGTCCTAAAATTCACCACTCTTAAATGACTTTTAATTAGTTATACACACACACACACACACACACACACATATATCAGGTCTTACTGAATAGATATGTTTAAAGGATCCTTTTGCAAGGTTCATTAGTATTGTGTCATGAATAGCATAATTTAAAATGTCTCACCTTTTAAAATGCAGCATCAAGCAAGAAATCACCTCCCCATATTCCCCGTACACTCCATGCATAAGCCTTGCCTTCTGCTTACAGTGTGCTTCCCTTTCTGGGAAAACTCCTCCTCACCCTGCAACACCAGCTCAAATGTCACATTCTTTAAGAGAACTCCATGTGTTCCCGTGGTATCTTACGTATATATTCTACCACTACTTACATATTATTATCATTATTCATAGGTCTGTCTCCCCAGAAGGGCAGGAGCTTTGTCATCTTCACTTTTCCACCTCTAACCCTTACCACAATGCCTGTCATAAAGTTTTTCCACAGTAAATGGCTAAGAGCTGACTGTCAGAGACGCAGCGTGGAAGCTACAAATCTGAGCTTCGATTCTACTCTGCTTCTTATTAACTGTAGAACTTTAGATAAGGCAGTTAACTCAAAAAGGCAGCTTCTTCATGCATAAAATGAACATAATAGTGTTTACAACTTAATAATTTAGTGATTTAAAAGCACCCAGTTACATCAGTGCCTCTTTGAGAAATAAGCTGTGGCTGATAATGGGCATATGAAGGCCATCCTTAGAGTTTTGTAGCGGGCCAGAGCATAGTTTGGACTAAGGACTCCTTGGGGAAATTATATGCATTATCATTTGCTTTTGACTATGTACTAATTTAATAACCATTTGCATTAAATTTTTTTTTTTAAAGAATTGTGTATAAGAATTGTGTACTTCAACTCCCAGAAGTATATCCAGGAAGCTTCATTCAGGGCCAGAAGGAGGCTTAGAATCACCATTATTTGTATATATGACTGTTTATGGAACCTCATTAGCACCATGGGCTGAAGCTACCTGGGAACACTGGCTTATAGCTTCATCAATGGGTTGCTCCTATAGGGAATATTGGAGACGGAAATGGCAACCCACTCCAGTGTTCTTGCCTGGAGAATCCCAGGGACCAGGGAACCTGGTGGGCTGCCGACTATGGGGCTGCACAGAGTCAGACATGACTGAAGCGATTTAGCAGCAGCAGCAGAAGCAGCATAGGGAATATTATCACACTCCTGTGATTCATTTTCTCTCTGCATGGTCCATTGGGAGGCAACCAGGAACAGAAAGATCATGGACTCTGGGGCCAGATGATCCACTTGTTGATGTATAATCTTTAGTAAATTGTTCAACCTCTCCAAGCCTTGTTTTTCTCATCTTTTAAACATGGGAATAATAATAACTCATAGTTGTTTTGAAAATGAAAAGAGGTCACATACAATGGATTTTTAGGACAGTGAAACTACTCTGTATAATGTATACATGTCATTATAGATTTGTCCAAACTCATAGGGTGTGCAACACCAAGAGTGAACCCAAGGGCAAACTATAGTTTTGGGTGATTGTGATGTGTCAGTGTTGGGTGGTCAATTGTAACAAATGTACCTGTTTGGTTGAGGTGTTGATAATTGGAGAAGCTATTCATGTGTGGGGCAGGGAATAAATGAGAAACCTTTGTACCTTCCCCTCAATTTTGTTGTGAACCTAAAACTGCTCTAAAAAGTAAACTCTACTAAAAATAAGAGGTCATATATATAAAACATCTAATCTATGCCTAGCTCACAGGAAGTACTTGCCCAGTATTAGCTACATTTTTTGCACAGATGACAGAGTGTGTTTCAAACATCACTTGTCACTTTGTCCACTATGTGGAATACATCTGGCTTGCCTCCTTACTATCAAAGGCTCTGATGCAAAGAACCATGAACCATATCAAGAATTAATCCAGTATTAATAGGGGTTTATTATTGCCTATATATAATCATAATCATATTAGTGACAATGTCAACCACAATAAATAGGTGTTAAACATTAGGGTACCTGTATTTTTCTACATGCTTCATATACACTAATTCAACAACCCTATGCAGGAAGTTCAAATAACCCACAGATGGGTTAATTATGCCATTTCATACACTTCAAAGTGGGGGAGCCAGAACTGAAAACCACAGACATCCGTCACTAGAGTACAGATGGATTATCTGTGTCTGGAGAAAGAATGATAATCAAATATCATGTGACTCAGAGCTAGGTAGTTCCTTCCATTGTTTTCATAATCAGTAAAACTGATAAACTGTGAAGCAGGTACTCAGCTTGTTCTATAGAAATAAAGGGCTATCCTTTGATGTTTGTGTTCTGTGATGACACTGTTTTTTCCACATTAGGCTGCAAAATGCTGGTCTTGAGGTTTGTTCTGAGCAGGAGGAGATTAGAAAGAAACGTTTCAGATTATGTCCTCCCACTGCGAGGGCTTGTCTTCTGAGCTGTTAGGGAAAACGTGAAAAGGCAGGACTCCTGAAAAAGACTGCCCACCGAGCATATATTTGTGCCCTTCTCATTTTTATTGATGTCGTGGAAGAGAACTACAGTCTTGGAGAAAAAGCCATGATTCCAGGAACGCCAGTCTATGGTGCATTGTGG
This sequence comes from Bison bison bison, assembly GCF_000754665.1. NCBI lineage: Eukaryota > Metazoa > Chordata > Mammalia > Artiodactyla > Bovidae > Bison > Bison bison. The sequence goes on along the minus strand of NW_011494957.1, from coordinate 2,002,857 downwards.
CTTTCAACCAATGCATCACTTTACGGATGGAAAACTGGTCCATGTACTTGGGGCCTGTGGGTTTCCAAATGAGCAGAGAAATGAGCTTCCCTCGATTGCAATGTTGCTGTTTGGCAGCACAGGCTTTTCCCTGCAGGAAAAAAAATCCAAAACAACAAAACTTGTGAATTTAAGGGAGACTTCTTACACAGATCTCCTAGGTAGCTGGGTTAAAATCTGTGGGAATTTTAAGCATTTAAAAACACCAATAAAAACTAATTCTAAGCATGGTGAAATTGCCTTCATTATGATACGACATCTTGTGTTGTGAAAGGAGGTGTTACACAGGGATGTGGTGAGGAATTGCAAAGAGAAGGGGTTGCTGAGGGAGCAAGAGGCCTGCTGAGGCAGGGAAAGGCACACAGCGGATGCTTTCTGTTGTAACTGCAGACTCAGCGTGGCAAAGGGCTTTTACATGATCTGGATCAGTGCCTTTCCTCACCTTTTCTTATTTCTCTGCCCCTAAACGCTTGTCAGACACAAAGCATTGGTAGTAGGATCTGTTGCAGGGCTGGGTATCAGAAACTGGGTACCAGAGATGGGGACGCTGGCAGGAAAAGGGATGAGGTGGGAAAGGGAAGAAAGACAATCT
>NW_011494957.1:1988017-2002126 GCF_000754665.1 Bison bison bison | reverse complement strand
AAAGACAATCTTAAAAACCCAACCAGTGAGTGGGACCAGCCTCCTCAGCCTCCGGGGCACCACCAGTGCTCCAGGGAGCCCCTCTCCTGTGGGCGTCTGTGCCCGATGCCCCCGTCCCTCAGGTTACGCCGGTTCACATGGAGACCACTGCTCTGTTGGTCCTAAGTTTTCTGGAATTTCCCCAAACACATCTGCTACCCCTTCCCACATGACCCTTCTTCAAATACCAGGCGTCAGACTTCTCTTTTCCATATTAAACTTGTGTTATTAAAAATTTTTTTCAATTATTTTGCCAATTATCTTTTAAAAAATTTTTATTTTTTGTTTTTAGCCATGCCTTGTGCCATTCAGGATCTTTGTTCCCTGACCAAGGATCAAATCTGTGTCCCCTGAGTTGGGAGATCAGAGTCTTAGCAACTGGACCATCAAGGAAATCCTTGCTATTTGTTTTCTCACCCATCCTACACTCTCATCCCTCAGAACACCACTCTGTGTTGGGTGAGGCCAGGTAATCCGAAAAGCAAGTCCATGATGCTGTGTCAGTGAGTGGTAATAAGTTACTCTTATGTCTGAGTGCATGCTAAGTCGCTTCAGTCCTGTCTGACTCTTTGGGACCCTACGGACTGTAGCCCTCCAGGCTCCTTTGTTCATGGGATTTTCCAGGCAAGAATACTGGAGTGGGCTGCTGTGCCTTCATGTAGGGGATCTTCCTGACCCAGGGATTGAACCTGAGTCTCTTGTGTCTCCTTTATTACCACTAGGCCACCTAAGTCTATAATCACAAAACAGGAAGAGACCTTTGAGATCAGCTCAACCCAACCCTCATTCCACAGGAAGGTTCAGTGTCACCTAAGTTTTGATGGGTAAATTAGGACTGTAACACAAACTTCTGAATCCTCAGTGTAGCAGGGCGTGTGCCAGACCACACTCCTAGGAAACACTTTGACAGGCAGCAAATCACAGGATACAGTGGGTTAACTAACAGTGCTATATAGAATCCAGCCTGCTACAGGCTTTTGCCTATGTTGGCATTACTACATAGATTTCTATTTTATAAGATAAGATCATCCTCAAACCACTGGGGCTCCTAAGGATGCCTGTTTCTTATCATTAAGCTGATAGTTTGTGGTTGTTACTGTTTTGTTGATAAGATCCTCATAAAGTGAGTTGTTTTCCCCCTTATTTTCTGTTGGTGATATTTTACCTTCAAAGATAGAGTTCTCTGGATGCAAATTATTTTCAAAATTGAAAGCTCATTAAAGGACCAAATAGCAGTATAGGGTAGGATTGTATTACATGACAGCTGTATCATTTACTCTGAAGGAAACAGAGAGAAAAAATTTCAAAGCAATATTATTAGTGTAAATATTTTGCTGGAAATACACACAAAGTTCATATAATTTTCTAAAATAAATTTTAAAGTAGTATAAGATTTACAAAAAATTGCAAAGATAGTAAAGAAAGTTCCATATACTGCACATATAATTTCTATTATTAACAGTGTACAATGATCATATTAGTATTATACATATAACAATTAATGAACTAATATTGATACATTATTATTAATTAAAATCCTTTCTTCATTCAGATTTCCTTTGTTTTTATCTAGTGTCCTTTTTCTGTTACAAGATTCCACCCAGAATATAACATTATATTTAGTCATCATGTCTTGGCTATGACAGTTTCTTATACTGGCCAAATTTTTTTCCAAGCTTTTTTATTTTATTTTTTGGTTGTGTCACACAGCTTGTGGGATCTCAGTTCTTGGACCATGGATTGAGCCTGTGACACAGCATGACAGCCAGGAATCCTAACCACTAGGCTACCAGGGGACTTCCACTGGCCAAGTATTTTGTAAGTCTTTCAACTGGAACTTTTCTGACTTTGCCTTATAATTAGACTGGGATTTGGGGTTTTATGGAAGATGAAGATGATCAAAGAGGTAAAGCACGGTTCACTTCAATTCAGTTCAGTCACTCAGTCGTGTCCAACTCTTTGTGACCCCATGGAGAGCAGCACGCCAGGCCTCCCTGTCCATCACCAACTCCCAGAGTTTATTCAAACTCATGTCCATCGAGGTGGTGATGCCATCCAACCATCTCATGCTTGGTTGTTCCCTTCTCCTCCTGCCTTCAATCTTTCCCAGCATCAGGGTCTTTTCAAATGAGTCAGCTGTTCGCATCAGGTGGCCAAACTATTGAAGTTTAAGCTTCAACATTAGTCCTTCTAATGAACACCCAGGACTAATTTCTTTTAGGATGGACTGGTTGGATATCCTTGCAGTCCAAGGGACTCTCAAGAGTCTTCTCCAACACCACAGTTCAAAAGCATCAATTCTTCGGCAGTCAGCTTTCTTCACAGTCCAACTCTCACATCCATACATGACTACTGGAAAAACCATAGCCTTGACTTGATGGACCTTTGTTGGCAAAGTAATGTCTCTGCTTTTTAATATGTTGTCTAGGTTGGTCAAAACTTTTCTTCCAAGGAGCAACCGGCTTTTAATTTCATGGCTGCAATCACCATCTGCAATGATTTTGGAGCCCAAGAAAATAAAGTCTGTCACTGTTTTCACTGTTTCCACATCTATTTGCCATGAAGTGATGGGACCAGATGCTATGATCTTAGTTTTCCTAATGTTGAGCTTTAAGCCAACTTTTTCATTCTCCTCTTTTACTTTCATCAAGAGGCTCTTTAGTTCTTCTTCACTTTCTGCCATAAGGGTGGTATCATCTGCATATCTAAGGTTATTGATATTTCTCCTGGCAATCTTGATTCCAGCTTGTACTTCTTCCAACCCAGCATTTCTCATGATGTACTCTGCATAGAAGTTAAAAAAGCAGGATAACAATATACAGGCTTGATGTACTCCTTTCCCTATTGGAACCAGTCTGTTGTTCCATGTCCAGTTCTAACTATTGCTTAATGACCTGCATACAAATTTCTCAAGAGGCAGGTCAAGTGGTCTCATATTCCCATCTCTTTAAGAATTTTCCATAGTTTGCGGTTGATCCACACAGTTAAAGGCATAGTCATTAAAGCAGAAATAGATGTTCTTCTGGAACTCTCTTGCTTTTTGATAATAGAGTAGATGCTGGCAATTTGATCTCTGGTTCCTCTGCCTTTTCCAAAAACCAGCTTGAACATCTGAAAGTTCACGGTTCACATATTGCTGAAGCCTGGCTTGGAGAATTTTGAGCATTACTTTGCTCAAGTGTAAGATGAGTGCAATTGTGTGGTAGTTTGAGCATTCTTTGGCATTGTCTTTCTTTGGGATTGCAATGAAAACTGACCTTTTCCAATCCTGTGGCCACTGCTGAATTTTCCAAATTTGCTGGCATATTGAGTGCAACACTTTCACAGCATCACCTTTTAAGATTTGAAATAGCTCAACTGGAATTCCTTCACCTCCAGTAGCATTGTTCATAGTGATGCTTCCTAAGGCCCACTTGACTTCACATTCCTGGATGTCTAGCTCTAGGTGAGTGATCATACCATCGTGATTATCTGGGTCGTGAAGATCTTTTTTGTACAGTTCTTCTGTGTATTCTTGTCACCTCTTCTTAATATCCTCTGCTTCTGTTAGATCCATACCATTTCTGTCCTTTATTGAGCCCATCTTTGCATGAAACTGCAGGCTTCAGCAATATGTGAACCATGAACTTCCAGATGTTCAAGCTGGCTTTAGAAAAGGCAGAGGAACTAGAGATCAAATTGCCAGCATCCACTGGATCATCACAAAAGCAAGAGTGTTCCAGAAAAACATCTATTTTGCTTTATTGACTATGCCAAAGCCTTTGACTGTGTGGATCACAATAAACTGTGGAAAATTCTGAAGGAGATGGAAATACTAGACCACCTGACCTGCCTCTTGAGAAACTTGTATGCAGGTCAAGAAGCAACAGTTAGAACTGGACATGGAACAACAGACTGGTTCCAAATAGGAAAAGGAGCATGTCAAGGCTGTACTGGAGAAGGCAATGGCAACCCACTCCAGTACCCTTGCCTGGAAAATCCCATGGACAGAGGTGCCTGGTGGGCTGCAGTTCATGGGGTTGCTAAGAGTCAGACATGACTGAGCGACTTTACTTTCACTTTTCACTTTCATCCATTGGAGAAGAAAATGGCAAATCACTCCAGTGTTCTTGCATGGAGAATCCCAGGGACGGGGGAGCCTGGTGGGCTGCTGTCCAAGGGATCCCACACAGTCCGACATGACTGAAGTGATTTAGCAGCAGTAGCAGCAGCAGCAGCAAGGCTGTATATTGTCACCCTGCTTACTTAACTTATATGTAGAGACATCATGGGAAATGCTGGGCTGGAGGAAGCACAAGCTGGAATCAAGATTGCCAGGAGAAATATCAATAACCTCACATATGCGGATGATACCACCCTTATGGCAGAAAGTGAAGAAGAACTAAAGAGCCTCTTGATGAAAGTGAGAGAGTAGAGTGAAAAAGTTGGCTTAAAGCTCAGCATTCAGAAAACTAAGATCATGGCATCTGGTCCCATCACTTCATGGCAAATAGATGTGGAAACAGTGGAAACGGTGGCTGACTTTATTTTTCTGGGCTCCAAAATCACTGCAGATGGTGATTGCAGCCATGAAATTAAAAGATGCTTACTACTGGAAGGAAAGTTATGACCAACCTAGATAGCATATTAAAAAGCAGAGACATTACTTTTGGTCAACAAGGGTCCGTCTAGTCAAGGCTATGATTTTTCCAGTAGTCATGTATGCATGTGAGAGTTGGACTATAAAGAAAGCTGAGTGCCGAAGAATTGATACTTTTGAACTGTGGTGTTGGAGAAGACTCTTGAGAGTCCCTTGGACTGCAAGGAGATCCAACCAGTCCATCCTAAAGGAGATCAGTCCTGGGTGTTCATTGGAAGGACTGATGGTGAAGCTGAAACTCCAATACTTTGGCCACCTGATTCAAAGAGCTGACTCATTTGAAAAGACCCTGATGCTGGAAAGGATTGAGGGCAGGAGGAGAAGGGGACGACAGATGGTTGGATGGCATCACCAACTCAATGGACATAGGTTTGGGTGGACTCCGGGAGTTGGTGATGGACAGGGAGGCTTGGCTTGCTGCAGTTCGTGAGGTCTCAAAGAGTCGGACACGACTGAGCTACTGGCTGAACTGAACTTGCATGAAATGTTCTCTTTGTATCTCTTATTTTCTTGAAGAGATCTCTAGATTTTCCCATTCTATTGTTTTCCTCTATTTCTTTGTACTGATCACTGAGGAAGGCTTTCTTATCACTCCTTGCTATTTTTTGGAACTCTGCATTCAAATGGATATATCTTTCCTTTTCTCCTTTGCCTTTCACTTCTCTTCTTTTCATAGCTCTTTGTAAGGCCTCCTCAGATAGCCATTTTGCTTTTTTGCATTTCTTTTCCATGGGGATGGTCTTGATCCCTGTCTCCTGTACAATGTCATGAACCTCCGTCCATAGTTCATGAGGCACTCTGTCTATCAGATCTAGTCTCTTGAATCTATTTGTTAGTTTCACTGTATAATCTTAAGGGATTTGATTTAGGTCATACCTGCATGGCCTGGTTTTCCCTGCTTTCTTCAGTTTAAGTCTAGATTTGGCAATAAGGAGTTCATGATCTGAGCCACAGTCAGCTCCCGGTCTTGCTTTTGCTGACTGTATAGAGCTTCTCCATCTTTGGTTGCAAACAATATAATCAATCTGATTTCGGTGTTGACCATCTGGTGATGTCCATGTGTAGAGGCTTCTCTTGCTTTGTTGGAAGAGGGTGTTTGCTATGAGGTAAAGCACAGTTCTCAACAATTGTATCAGGAGCATATGTGGTCAGTGTGACTTATAGCTGTTAATATTAATCTTGATCACTTAGCTGAGATAGTATTTGTTAGATTTCTCCACCATAAAATTATTCTTTTTCCCCCTTTCCATATTGTACTCTGTAGAAAGAAGTGACTATTTGTAGCCCACTTGTAAAGAGTAAGGAATTATGTTGTACCTCCTATAATTCATTCTGAGCTAATTTTTGTGGAATGCATAAGGTTTGTATCTAGTTTTATTAATTATTGCAAGTGGATGTTCAGTAATTGCAGCACTGTTTACAAACCACCCTTCAAAATGCCTTTGTAAAAATTAGTTTACAATATTTGTGTGGGTAATTCATTTAATTTAGGGTACACTTGAGAATGATTCTTAAAATTAATTGACTGATTTAATTTCTACTAGTTTGTGTAATTTAATTTTATCATAATCTTTTATTGTCACATAGGTAGCTATCATCTCAGCCTTTGAAAGTGGCATCTCTTAATAAGAAATAAAAATCTTCAATTTCAATTTTCCCTCACTTAGATAAGATTAATAGAAAGGGAATTAAAAGTCTTCCAGACTAACAGTATTGTTTATTTTGTGAGAAAAGGGAAGATGCCTGTGAATGACTTACTCAAGATCAAACAGCAGGTAAGTGGTAGGACCACTAACCAATGATCAAGATCCATTCAGGACTCCAGCCAAGCCTGTCACCCCGCATGGTCTCCTAGTTTAAAAAGAGGCTTGCACCTCTTTACATCATTTTCTCCAGTCATACTAATTCATAAACACATACTTCTTAGGTGACTGAATAAACGTATCCTCCACAACGCTAACCAGAAAATGATCCCAGGGGAAATCATTCTGAGAAGGTTAGTTAGAGCAAAGCATTAATGAGGCAACTCCTGAGTTCTTGCAATCAGGGAGACAGTTGGCTTATTTTTGATCTGTATCCAAATGGCACCGATAGAACCTCTTAATGACCTAATGGTCGCAAAAGGACTCAGTGAGAAAATGCTGGAGTTTACATGTACAATCCACTAGTATTATTGGAAAATATATCTCAGTGGGCACATCATGTTGATAATGAGTTAGGAAGATAATTTTCACATGACAAAAGCAATGCACCTATCCTTGTGTGGGTGGGCATTATGTTAGGTGAGTATTTTTTTTTTTTTTTTTTTAGGTGAGTATTTTGTTCACAAGTAAATAGATATGTGGAGAGATGATGAACCACTCAATAAATGGAGAGAGAATATTCAACATTTTGGAGAAATAAACAACATTTTGATTCCGTAGAATTTCTTAAATATGTTAGGTTTGTAAATCTGCGACTATTTAGGTCTGTATGCTAAACATTTAGCTCCCAAGATACTTCCAAGTCTTTCATACATCATCCTAAGTAGCAAAAATGCTCTTGCACAGTGGCTGGAGGGATTAATTTTATTCTTTCTTTAAACTTTATTGAGACCTACTGTCATCACCATCTTGCCAATTCTTTTAAAATACATTTGATGTTTAACAATTTCTCCATTATTGCCAAGGTCATTATGATTAATTATAAAAGTCATCATTTATTCACCACCTGCTGCTAAGTCACTTTAGTCGTGTCCGACTCTGTGCGACCCCATAGATGGAAGCCCACCAGGCTCCCCCATCCCTGGGATTCTCCAGGCAAGAACACTGGAGTGGGTTGCCATTTCCTTCTCCAATGCAGGAAAGTGAAAAGTAAAAGTGAAGTCACTCAGTCGTGTCCGACTCTTAGCGACCCCCTGGACTGCAGCCTTCCAGGCTCCTCCGTCCATGGGATTTTCCAGGCAAGAGTACTGGAGTGGGATGCCATTGCCTTCTCCAATTCACCACCTACTGAGTGGCTAATATTATCTTAAGCATATTTGTGCTCATTATCCTCATGCAATCTTCATTTTAGCTTTATGAGGTAGATTGCATTCTTGTCTTCATTTTGAGCGGTTAAGAAAACAGCAGCCTGTAGTTCATGTTCACAATTGTCGTGACTTGTGCTTGCTGCGTCCCAGTCAAAACCAACCCCTTTATGCTTCCGATCACAGCTAGCTGCCCATGAGATCAAGTCACTAATATGAACATGATGATGAATGTTTGATTCATCTGTATAGAAGAGAAATCTAATGGTAGATTTTTTTCTGGCAGTGAAAAGACATTTTTGGGAATGGGAGTGCAGGAGATAGGGTGGGCTTTCCTGCTGTGTAGTCCACCTTCCTTTCAAAAACATGTCTTAAATGTTTGCCAGATATGTGTGTTTGTCAACAAGAACAGCATGTGTTAGAGACTGTACTTCAGGGAGTACTGCTGAAAGAGTAGAGGCTTAATGTATGTGGGGGAATCTTCTCTCATGGTTATCTACCCATAGCAGGATAAGTGAACTAACTGTAGTTCTGCAGCTAAGAATTCACAGGTGGCACTTACAATAATTAGAGGGTATCCAGGTAAGAGTTTACAAAAATAACTTAAGTGGTGGTTAGTATTGAGCTTTATTTTGGGTCAGATTTCACATACTTGTTTTTAGTCCCTATTTTTTGTCTATTTAAAATTAGACATTTCTTCTTGGCCTTCTGTACTCTCAGATAAACATTATTGGGCTGCTTGGATTCGAGAATACATCACCATGCAATTTAGGCTAAATTGGAACTCTCACATTCTCATGTTTTGGGGTCTTGAGAAAACAAAATAACATTTTGCTGACCTAAACAATTTGAACCATCAGAATTCTATATCTCTTTAACCCAAACATATACTATTCTATGGCTGTTGTAGTGGAACAAGGTGTGTACTCTACGCAGCATTGTGATTAAAAGTGAGGGCTTTGAGACTGCACTGAGTTCAAATTCTAGCTCTGCCATTTACTAGTTCTGTGACCATAAACATTTATTTAACCATTTTGTACCTCAGTTTCCTCATTTGTAAAGTGGGGGCAATAATACTACTTTATGGAATTGTGAGAAATCAAAGAATCACTTAAAACGATGCCTGATATAAAGCAGTCATTTGGTAAATGTAAAATACTGTTATTACTTTTTGGACATATGTTTCATTCCACAGTTCATAGCTGTAGTTTTAACTAATGACATACATTCTTTTCATCTGTTTTTCCTGAGCATATTAATCATACTTATTTTAAGTATTTTTTGATAACTAAAATATCTGGATCCATGTGTCTATTTCCAACTTTTTCTTTATGGTCTTTAGCAACTGTTTCTGTGTCCTGGAATGCCTGCTAAGTATTGATCCAATTTGATCCAGACGTTGTATTTCAAAAATTAGAGAGCTCTGGGGTGAAATCTTCCACAAAGAGAGGCCTTACCTTTTCTACTAGAGAACTGATCACTTTAATTCAATCGAAGGTAGAACCAACTGCAGGCTGCATTACACGTTTTTATTTTTAGAGCTGTTTTTAGTTCACAGAAAAACTTAGAAGAAAGTACTAAGTTCCCATTTGCTTCTTGCCCTCACCCTTGCATAGCCCCCTCCATTATCAACATCCCTCACCAGAATGGTACGTTTTAAAAATAATTTTTTTACTTAAGTACAGTTGACTTATAGTATTGTATTAATTTCTACTGTAGAGTAAACTGATTTAGTTTTATATATACATATATATACACATATATATATGTGTGTGTGTGTATATATACATATATATATATGTATGTATATATACATTCTTTTTCAATTTCTTTTCTGTTATGATTTATCCCAGGATATTGAAAATAGTTTCCTGTGCTATATAGTATGACCTTGTTGTTTTTCCATTTGGTACATAATAGTTTGTATCTGCTAATCTCAGACTACCAATCCATCCCTCCCCTAGCTTGCCCCCTTGTCTGTAAGTCTGTTTCATAGATAAGTTCATTTTTGCCATATTTTAGATTCCATATAGAAGTGATATCATATGGTATTTGACTTTCTTTTTCATACTTCACTTAATATGATCATCTCTAGGTCCACTCATGTTGCTGAAAATGCCATTATTTCATCTCTTTTCTCATGATTGAGTACATTCCATTGTGTGTATGTACCACATCTTCTTTATCCCAGAATGGGACTTTTTTTAACCAGGGATGACTCTCCATTGACACAGCTTTAATCACAAAGTCCACAGTTTACATTATGGTCCATTCTTGGTGTTGTACCTTCTACAGGCTTTAACAAATGTATAACAACATATATTCATCATTATAGTATCGTACAGAGTAGTTTCACTGCCCTAAAAAATCCCTTTTGTTCCATCTATTCTTTCCTCCCTATCCTTAACCCATGGAAACTACTGATTTTTTTTTTTTTTTTGTCTTTTTAGCTTTGCCTTTTCCAGAATGACATATAATGCATCATAGTTTTGTGAGGCTTTGTTCCATCTCTATAGTCCATGGGGTCGCAGAGAGTCAGACGCAACTGAGCTTCTAAGCACAGTGATCACTTCGGAGCACCACGATTCCATCTCTGATCCATCTCTGTTCCCAGGCAGTAGCCCTCTGCTGTAGACTGGATGTTTATGTTCCCCTCAAAATTCATACGTTAAGATATATTTTGTGTGTGTGTTAGTTGCTCATTCATGTCCAGCTCTTTGCGACCCATGGACTGTAGCCTGCCAGTCTCCTCTGTCCATGGGAGTCTCAGGCAAGAATATTTAAGCAGGTTGCCAAAGTCCCTTCTCCAGGGGATCTTCCCTACCCAAGGATTGAACCCAGGTCTCCTGCCTGCAGGTGAATTCTTTACTGTCTGAGCCACCAGGGAAGCCCATTATGTTGAAATCCTAACGCCCAAATGTGGTGGTATCAGGAGGTGCAGCCTTGAGAGGTGACTGGGTCGTGACAGAGGAGCCCTCATGAATATGATTAGTGCCCATATAAAAGAGGCCCTGTAGAGTTCATCCCCTCTAACATCTGAGGAAACAGCAAGAAGATGGTCGTCTGTGAACCAAGCAGTTGGCCCTGACCAGACACTGAATCTGCCAGACTCTTGATCTTGGACCTTCTACCCTCCAGAACTATGAGAAATAAATGTTTAAATCACACAGCCATAGTGTTTTTGGTATACCCATCCCACCCAACTAAAACACCTCCTGGGGTTCCACCTGGGTACTTGGTTCTCACTGTGTCCCTGTCCTCCTGGTGAGTCTTTTGAGTTTTCCAAATCTCTGCTCTACTTTACAGAGACCTTCTGCTTAGTTTAGCTTGATCCATGCAGCATTGGAACCTGGGAAAACAGGGTAAGTGTTAGACTCGTTTTTGTAATGACCCTTCTCACTGGCATCCCTGCCTCAGAAAATTCCAATTTTTCTCTCTAGCTCCCCAGACTGCTAAGAATTCTGCTGCCTTCTCTGCCCTTGGTGACCTCCTGCCCAAATCTCTTGCCTGGATTCCTGGCCTCTTGCCAGGTACTCAGAATTGGCAAGTGCCCGAAAGGAAAAATCAATTGAAGAATGTCAGCATTCCTCTCCAAGTCTCGTCCTTCTCCAGAATCTGATTGCTCAAGTCTGAGTTTCCCCTGCAGTTCTTCTTTGCCTTCAAACAGGTGCTGTTTTGTATATTTTACGTAGCTTCTCTAGTCATTCTCAGTGGGAGCATTGGCCTTCATCTCAGCTGAAAGCAGAAGTCCTGACATACATTCCTGACATGCGTATCCATATTTTCTCATTTATTCTACTATTAGCAAATATATTATTTAAGAATTATATCTTGTTTTTAATCATATAAATTATTATGTAAATTATATAAATATATATAATTTGTCTCATAATTATAATTTATTCTACTATTTGTTATTATTAACAAATAATAGACTTTAGCCAAGCAATCTACCTACATGCTTGATTTTATGGGTGATTTGTCTTTCACAAGTATGAATTTGTACTTTAATTTAGACTGTCACTATATTAACATCTTTGATCATCTGTTATGTAAATACTTACGGAAGTTTTCATGAATTTATTTAAAAATGAATATTTAATGGTCATAATCACCATATTTTATGTACTGTACATGAATTTTAACAGAGCAACAGAATATATTGGGGAAATATAATTTTTTAAACTGAAGTATAGTTGATTTACAATTTTGTGTTAGTTTCTGGTGTACAGATACATTTTTTTTTATAACTAAAGTTAATTTCAATCTTGAGCTTCCATTTTACTTGGGTGGCATAACCTTAATCTCAGTCGATTTGAGGATCTCCCTAGGGTTGTGTTTAAATAATGAGAGGCTTACATAGTGTCAAGGATGTCATGGTGTCATAGATCCCTCAGGGATGGGAGGGATCTCAGTGTCATCTGTCCATGAAGTATCTGCCCACATGGGCATCACCTGTCCATGATGCCCTGATCCCAGAGTCCATGATCTCTGACATGATGCCATCCTGTCTCCCCATTCAGTGGTCCAGCCTGGCATTTCTTGACCTTCATTCTTATCTGTGAAGTACCCTTTAGGTCCACTGGCTTTCTCTGTCTACTTTGTTTTCACCCTTGAATGCAAAGGAAAGTTTCTGGGGATCCTAAGCCAGCCCAGAGGGAAGAAATGATCCCCACTGCCTGGGCATGCTATTTATTTTTTCTGTAGGGCTTTGGTGCCTCCCTAGAACTAGGATCTGACTATCTTTTGGATCGATTTTCAGTTTTAAAGGCGAGATAGAGGTATACTTCACAACTTTCTGTCCCAATATTTTGTTTATGCCATAAGTGCTTTGAATTTTCCTAAAGACATAAATATTTGAAATTCAAAATCCAGGCAGAATTTTCTTTCTGTTGTCCTATGCATTCCCTGGAACCTAGATAACATATTGACCTAGCTGAAAAGGGGAAAATGAAATACTAGAGAGAAAAACAAAGCAAAACATTGGTTACTATTTCAAGAAAGTTACCGTGTTACCTGTGTATTCACTTAATAGACTCTTACTTTCTTATTGAACTTCTATTTTATGCCAGGCAATAGGCTAGACTCCAGACTGTCATGATAAATGAGCTGCAGTCCTCAGCACACAAGAAAGAAGCAATTTCAAGATTTCTGGTTAAAATATGGCAGAGTAACCACATGTTTTCTCTCTCCCCAAATTACATAAAATTAACGGTAAAGAGCTTTTTCTTTATTAATAAAAGCCATGAACTTATGAAGGCAAAAAATGAAATAGTTGTAAACAGAGGATATGACAGCAATGGAATGTTGGAAACTAAAGTAGGTGGACCAGTGGGAAAACTGACTTAACAATTGAACCAAAGCTGGCAGTAAGGAAAGTGAAGAAGGCTGATTTGAACTACAGAATCCCAGGAATACTTAGAACTATTAGAATAAGGGTGTAGGAGGTGATGACAATAGGAGGATTAGTTGCAGGCAGGTCTGTAAAAGAAGTTAATTAGCAGCCCAACTTTTACTTTCTTGGTGAGAGTGTGGTTGAGTCCTCTGTGGGAAGCCAGACGAAAATAAAAGCAAAGAAACAGTGAAAAGATGGGAGGTGGGAAGGAGGTTCAAGAGGGAAGGGACATATATATACACCTATGACTGATTCATGTTGTTGTATGTCAGAAACCAACACAACACTGTAAGGAAATTATCCTGCAATTAATCATAAATAAATTTTTTAGAAATTAAAAAATAAATAAAAGAAACAATGAAAAACCAAATCAGATTGCCATACAGGTATGGATAGTCTATTCCAGGCAGTTTTTAAAAATTGTTTTATTTTTAAATATGAGCAGACGGCAGTGTTGCTCAAAATTCTCCAAGCCAGGCTTCAATAGTACATGAACCGTTAAATTCTAGCTGTTCAAGTTGGTTTTAGAAAAGGCAGAGGAATTGGAGATCAAATTGCTAACATCTGCTAAATTATTGAAAAAGCGAGAGAGTTCCAGAAAAACTTCTACTTCTACTTTAATGACTATGCCAAAGACTTTGACGGTGTGGATCACAGCAAACTGTGGAAAATTCCTAAAGAGATGCGAATACCAGACCACCTGACCTGCCTCTTGAGAAATCTGTATGCAGGTCAGGAAGCAACAGTTAGAACTGGACATAAAACAACAAACTGGTTCCAAATAGGGAAAGGAGTACATTAAGGCTGTATATTGTCACCCTGCTTATTTAACTTATATGCAGAGTACACCATGAGAAACGCTGGGCTAGATGAAGCACAAGCTGGGATCAAAATTGCTGGGAGAAATATCAATAACCTCAGATATGCAGATGATACCACCCTTATGGCAGAAAGTGAAGAACTCAAGAGCCTCTTGATGAAAGTGAAAGAAGAGAGTGAAAAAGTTGGCTTAAAGCTCAACATCTGAAA